>NC_140171.1:123039002-123051502 GCF_963971535.1 Notolepis coatsorum
CATTCACATGTAGGCATACATATATATACATATATTATTTTTTTTCTATCCAAAGTCTGTCCATACAATGGGGCATTGGGCCTTTAGAAGGATCTGAGAAATTGTAGCAGGAAAGTAGTCCAATAGTGGGGCCCACACATCCTGAAAGGAGGCGTCGTTGCCTCTATGCATTGCACAGAGTCTTTCATGGGGTAGCACACCGAAGATCTCTCTGTACCACATCTGTATTAATCCAGTTTATCAAAATGCATTTCCGGGCTGAAAGCAGAAGTTTATCAAATAGTTTGAATTGTAAGGGTGTCAAATTATTTTCCTTTGATGGGAGTCCCAGTAAAAAAGCTCCTGGAGCCTTCTTTATTTTCACCTTGAAAATGTCGCTCAGCTCACGTGCCACTTGGCCCCAGAACCTGGATATACACTTACATTCCCAAAAGTAGTGATAGTAGGTGCCCAGATCTGTTTGACATTTCGAACATAATGGGGATATTGAACGGTCCATTTTGTTTAGTAACACAGGTGTGATGTGTAATCTGTGAAGAATTTTATATTGTGTTTCTCTTAGTCTGTTACAAGTATAAACCTTTTTAACTGAGTCAATGGCCTCCTGCCAGTCGTCTTCAATATATTCACTGTTAAAATCTCTTTCCCATTTGCGGAGGGATGGTAACTCCTGTGAGTCCAGTGAGTACAGCAGTGAGTAAAACGCAGAGATCATCGTCATCACCGGAACTCGTTGCAGCAATTCTCAGACCGGTCATGGTGGATTTGTGTACATGGCCAAGACTTCCGAACACAAGTACACCATATCTACACCTATACCCAAGGTCAGCCATCACACTGAGCAGTGGTTGGTATTTGATATACTTGTCCCGGAAGGCCTGGTCCATGTACAGGTCAAAGGTACAGCCTACTTCTATGACCAGCACCTCTCCGTGGCTGGTGTCAACAAAAACAACGTCCGGTGTATTGGGTATGTTAGCAAAAACATGGTAAGGCCAAACCACTCTGGTTTCACTCTGGCATGTTTGTACATTGCTGCACTAGATGGTGATATGTTCCGTACCGCATCAGACACAATGTCCACAATACGGTCATGACGAGCGATGTACAGGTGTTTGTATGCATTACATCCGTTTGTTATGTGTGCAATGGATTCTAGGTGTTGTGTGTGTGTGTGTGTGTAGGGGCCTTGTGGCCTATTATTGTGAAATATGGATACATTTACCATTGTCTACCTGTGTAAAAGTATGCAGTTTGTAGTAGTACAGCTACTGTGTGTGTGTGTGTGTGTGTGTGTGTGTGTGTGTGTGTGTGTGTGTGTGTGTGTGTGTGTGTGTGTGTGTGTGTGTGTGTGTGTGTGTGTGTGTAGGGGCGTGTTTAGTCCCTTGTTTGAGCCGAAACTGGGTTTCACATGATTTATTACGTGCTTCCAATCTCGGGTTATAAGACCAAACAGCCAACGAGCGTCAGTTTAGAAAAAGTGACCACCTCCGGTTTCCCCTCTCAATGACCGGGCAAATCACCACTGATGCTGAAAATGATTGACTGTTTGTGTAGCCAATGAAATTCTGAAAATAATGACATCTTACTTGAGACCCAAGAAGTGGTAAAAGCGTACCGTACGCAAGAGAATGAACATGCACCCCTCTCTCCGGAGCGCAAGTTGCGCTGATCTGTTGTTGTCGCTCCTCTGGGGGTTGAGGGTTTGTTTGTGTAGGGAAGGGGTGGGGGTGATGTATGTGACAAGAGATTAGCGCCACCATCTGGCCACGTATTGTACCGTGTCGTGGCAAACAAAGTTTCGAAAACGCTTGGGACGGACAGGGACGCCACAAGAGACACCTGGGCAGGAGATGATCGAGGGAATACATACACATTCTTCACAACAAACCGATCAATAAATCGGACTCTCTTTCGCAAGCCTTACACTCTATGGGGAGAAGTTTGGAGCTGAGCAGCGATGGGAACTTGATTGATGCTTTATGAGCCGGGGGGGGGGGGGGTGATGTGCAGTGAATTGACACGTCTCTTCGGTTCCTGGAGGTCAAGCTCTCGAGTTAAAGGCTGGATTTACGACCTCGTCCCTGAGAGAGGAAGTATGTTTGGGACTTGATACTTGTGCCCCATAATAACAACACCCCATACGTCTGTGCCCCTCTCTGATGAGGCGAACATGTCCGCAGCTCTTCCTTCGCTTCCCAACGGTGAGCTGGGAAAAGCGTGTCCCGATGGCACGAACCGAACCGGTTTTCCGCTTCAAACCGTAGCGTAGAGACGTAATTATGGCACTCACTGAGATTGCCTCAGTAAATAATCTGATACGTTGTTTGTTCTGGACAGGGAGGGAGGGAGGGAGGGAGGGAGGGAGAGAGAGAGAGAGAGAGAGAGAGAGAGAGAGAGAGAGAGAGAGAGAGAGAGAGAGAGAGAGAGAGAGAGAGAGAGAGAGAGAGAGAGAGAGAGAGAGAGAGAGAGAGAGAGAGAGAGAGAGAGAGAGAGAGAGAGAGAGAGAGAGAGAGAGAGAGAGAGAGAGAGAGAGAGAGAGAGAGAGAGAGAGAGAGAGAGAGAGAGAGAGAGAGAGTATGCCAATCCATACTTCAGTATGATTTACTCTAAAAAGGACTCATGCATTCCTGAGCCCTATTAGGAAAATACTTCATTACTGTCAAAGCGGCTGAAGAAGTGTGGGCGTGTCTTCATCGTCATAACTCTCCCTGAGTGGAGGGAGCGCCAGCTTCCTTTCAACAAACTATTACGCTGATTAAAACCCCTGCGAGAAAAGTTCCCACTTCTGATGACGTGGTGCTTTCCATTCGTCAGACACCTCAGGCGTATTTATGACCGTGAGGAGTCTATATGGCTTCTCCATCTCTCTTTTTGAAGAGGAACTCTAGCTGAGAAAACCCATGGCAGCCTCTTCTTCCTACACCGCAGTAGCTATCAAGTATAGACCTGGGGAGTGGGGTTCCACCTGTTGATTCCCCCCCCTTGAAGATCGATTTAACCATAGGTTCATAATCTTTGATGGAGGTTATAGATTATTTAATTCTTATACTGTTACAACCAATACAGGTAAATGTTTGAACTTAATCTTTGAATATCACAAGATCACAACTATTTTGTCATGACATCCCTTGACATTCTCCTTGGTTATCGTGGCATTCGCCGCCATCTTTGTTTTAATTTTAGACAATAAATCAATAAAATGTTAGAAACATAAAAACTATGGCGTAAGAATTGTTTTATAAAAAGCCAGGTAATCATGGGTATATAATTCCAACAGTGTATTCTGTCTGTTGTTTTGACTATTTTGATTTCCTAATGTCGTCCTCTCAGCACGGCTCGAGTCGTCAAATGCAATTAACCCTTTCTTCCTGGAAACATGTACTGCAGTTTTGTATTAGGTCCACAGTCATGACTTTCTTCTTGTTTTTCCTCAAATGTAAAAACACAGATCTCATTTAATAATGCTCAACTCTGGGCGGCTACGTGGTGCAGTGGGCAAGGCGCTCACCATGAATACTGGAGACTGGGCTCGAACAGGTTCGCCTCCCTGTTCGAGCCCAGCGCTCCACATTGCTTTCAGTTTAGCTGGTCTTCCGCACTAATACACATTGGCAGTATTAGGGGGAGGGAAACTGATGGGTGGGGATCGGGCGTTGTGGACAGCGACTCCTACAGGTCGGTTGGTGTGCCTGCGCAGTAGAATCAGGAAGCGACGGGGGCGGGGCCCCTCCAAAGCCCAGACCCCTGACGCTGAAAGATCGAGCCGCGCAGGTGGAAAGATGCGACTGCTGTTACCTCGAGTATCGGAGGGGACTCGTGCTATGTATGACTTAGTCCACATTGCAGCCGGCTTGTGGGAGGCATGAAACAGCGTTCAAAGACAGGGGAGGGTTGAATTGGATGATACGAAAATTGGGATGGGAGAAAAATTGAAAATGGGAGAAAAAGTGGATCAAAAAAAATAATAATGCTCAACTCTGCTCCCGTCAAATGTCAGACCAATTGAATAAGTGGAACCATATAAACCCTCTACCTGTTACAAGGGGTATGGTGGTGATATATGACGAGGAGAGGGAGACACACACATACTGTATATACCTGACTAATTAAAATTGGCAACACCTGGCCAGGCTAGTCTAAAACACAATATTAACCAACTAAATACATAAGCAAAGACAACAACACCAGACAGGGGTGAACATCACACCAGGGAAGGGAACGACAACTATGACAACACACATAGAATTACCTTACTCACACTGTTAATTACATTAATCTATCAAAATAGGCCAAATGGTCGCCTGCATGATCTGGTGATGTCCACTAGGTGGCGGCATGATACCACCGAAAGGAGGTAGAGAATGTCCAGTGTTATTGTTCTTCTTAACCCAGGCCCCCCAGGACCTGGGGTCGTTACAGTGATAGAACCCAAAAGCAGGACAGTGGAAGGAGGAAACAGAGACGGTAGTTTGCTCTTCTCAAACACTGTGTTTTCTTTATTATAAGAACCACGAGAGCGATAATAGGTCATAAGACCAAAACAAAAGGTAAAGAACTGATAATTAAACAAACATAAAGACGGGCGAAAGCACGTTACAAAAGAACAACGAAAGGCGCAGCCAAGCTGGCACTGAGGAAAACGAACTGAGAACATGAAAATCAAAGGGCAACAAAACGGAACACTAACAACACTTACTTAGACTGAACAACAATAGGGCAAGGCCAACGTTGACAGAGACACGACAGGAAACAGGGGTAACGGAGGTAATGACGCCACAAGGAAGGGAGGACAGACCAAACTTAAATACACAGACTAATTATAACAAGCAACACCTGGTTAAAGCCAGCCAACAACATAGAATACAAAATCAGAACACACTAGGAATAACCCAACCTAGACACAAAAGGCATAATCACACACAACAACCAGACAGGAGGACGACATCAAACAAGGGCAGGGATGGCCCACGACAACATGAAACAGGACATAATATTAATCATACCTAACCATAATTCTATAATAGACTGCACCATCTGACGGTGCCCGCCAGAGGGCGGCAGGAGACCACTGTTCATATTGTCCCCACTGCCCCAGACAGTGCTCAGTCTGGGACCGTGACACTACCTTGAGAAACATATGGTATGGACTCTAACTCAAAAGATTTCGAGCTTTGGGACTCATACACAATCTTTATTTTCTATTTTCTATTTTTGGGGCACATTAATGTTAGGGAAATGTCTGATCATTTGAATGTCATTCTCTCCCTCTCCCTTTCATCCATCCCCCTTCACGCTGGTGCGCATTGTGGCCTGTGTATGTGCTGTCTTCAATGCAGCCAGCAAAACACACACAATCCACTACACATCTCCATTATGCATCTCTGTTATGCATCTCCGTTATGGTTCTCCGTTATACATCTTGCGGTTCAGCTTATTTAGCATCTATTTAGCATGTAAACGGTGATTTGAAATGTCCAATCTGGATGATTTCATTTGGGTTGAGGAAATACTGCCCATGTAACTGCACTAGTGAGATGACAAATGAGGCAGCCTAGTGTGTATCAATGTGGGGGTCCTTGACAAGAAAAGGACTACTGCTATACCAGACACACACACACACACGCACCACACACACACACACACACACACGCACACACACACACACACACACACACACACACACACACACACACTCCTCACTCTGTTGTCCTGCTGCCGCCTCCCTGTGCGTGTGCTCCTACAGCTTGTCAGACCTTAACAAGCGTGATTAATGGACCACAATCACCTCATGCAGGTGACCTTTTAGAATGCAGAGGATCCAGGGCCTCTCACACATTTTGATGGTCCGCTGTAACCCTCTCAAAAACAGCAACAACACTCCTTTGACTATTTGTTTCTGCCATGTCTATTTCACATGCAACATAAAGAGGGCAACGTATAGTACTAGGAAATGTGTGTGTGTGTGTGTGTGTGTGTGTGTGTGTGTGTGTGTGTGTGTGTGTGCATGTGTGTGTGTGCGTGTGTGTGTGTGTGTGTGTGTGTGCATGTGTGTGTGCATGTGTGTGTGTGTGTGTGTGTGTGTGTGTGTGCGTGCGTGTGTGTGTGTGTGTGTGTGTGTGTGTGTGTGTGTGGCGTGTGTGTGTGTGTGTGTGTGTGTGTGTGTGTGCGTGTGTGTGTGTGTGCACCTTGTTGGAGGTCTTCAGCAGCAGGGAGTCGTGCTCCGCCTGGAGCTTGTTTTCAATCTCGTCCCATTTTCTCTCTTTATCCTTGAATAGGATCCTGGAGGCAACACAGCAAATGAAGAAAAATAACGAGAAGAAAAAGAAGAGAAGAAGAAGAAAAGTTAGTATTTACTCCCTGAAATGGGTATTAGATGGAAAGTCCACAGTAAAACAGAATGTCCATTTAATGAAATATCTATAAACATAGAACTGCCTCGCTTTGCTCGCAATCAGAGCATAAAAACTCATCAAGCCATCAAGTAATATGGACCAACCAATGGACCGACTTTTTTGTGTGTGGACAATGGGCGTTGATCCATTATCAATGAATTGCTGACAGTAATTTACATCCCAAAAGGTTTTATTTTAGATGTAGGGCGTACAGCTCTGAATCAGGAAATGTACCCATATCCTAGTAACATCACTGCATGTCATAGCGTGGAGTTGTTCCACTATTCACTGTCTATAGAGCAGCTCCGGGATGCGTCTCTCGGATGACATCACCGCTAGAGCTTTGTCTCTCTGCTGGCACTCCGCTTAAAAGACTTGTCCGTACATCGAATACTAGCTGTACACTTTCACAAGAACAACATGTCAATTCTATTTTTGGGTGGATCGGTGAGAGGGAAAGTGATCTCATTTTGCGTCCACTGAGCTGTGAAGAGTAATGAAATAATAAAGGTTTGTGGTTTATCATCTGACGCGTGATAGAACTAGAGAGAAGGAACAGCTTGTCAGAGTAACCTCTTTGTTGTGCCACTCACACCATGCTAATTAGCCAAGTCTTCACATAAAAGACACTCCACGGTCTTTTTATTTCCCTTTTTTCTTTTAGCGATTTGAACCCCACTTTGCCCTTTTCCGGGCTCAGTATGTGCATGATTGACACAAAGTGAGGGGGGAAACAGCACCCGTCTCCCTGGAGTGCCTTGTGATTATTTTATTGTGATGAAGCACACGCCGCTCACCTGATTTTTCCTGCCGTTTTGTCGACAGACTGCCGTATCCTGGTGGAGAGTTGAGTCACGGAGGTCAGCACTAGACTGTCCAGCACCGCCTGGTGGGGGCCGCCGGGGGGAGAGAACACAACACGTTTGTTTGTGTGTGTGTGTGTGTGTGTGTGTGTGTGTGCATGTGTGTGTGTGTGTGTGTGTGTGTGTGTGTGTGCATGTGTGTGTGTGTGTCTCTGTATGCAGCAAATCTAGTAAAACTCCTGTACAAGGCCGACTTGGATGAAACGTCGCACATACTGTAGGCTGACAGCGGGCCAAGGACCTGCATTTTTTTATATATTTTTTTATCCGTCAACGAAAAGTATTTTATTTGAATTAATTTCCAACATTGTCCATTGAAATAGATATTATAAAGGATAAACCTTTTGAAGAGGCCGATACTACACAGGTTCGCTGCTGTTTATAACATGGAAATGCCATAGTGAAGCTATTGTCGTTGCTATACCTATATGCATTAAAAAGAAAATCCCCAGAGAATTTCTTAGTTACATCAATATTGTGCTGTCAGAACAGTCTTACGTGTCGTTAAGTATTTCACTATTTGGTGAAACAAGATGGCTGAAATCACGTCTCTCTAACTACACTGTTCTGACTACACAGCCACAATTGGGCCTTTTCTTTCCCGCACAGTGGGTGATGTCTGTGTATGTTGTGCAAGTATGTTTGGATACCGGTAATTATAATGAATTATACTAGGTGGTCTCTGTATTTATTAAATATTGTAGACATTTATGTTTGCTCTGTGAGAAAGAGAGACGCAATGTGTGGCTCCTATATCACCCACTGACTGCCGCCTGGTGGAGATTTGCACTCTTTTGTAGTTTTAGTCTGTAATAACTGGGACTTGAACATAGTTGTTACAAAGGGTCAGATTAAACCGAATATATATATTTATTGCTTGATATCCCTTGTATAATATTTGTATATCGTTTGATATCCCTTGTATATTCTTTGTATATATACACGGAATATCCCTTTACCTAGGTACAAACCAGACCATAATATTCATTCTCCTATTGGACAGCGACCCCTAGGCGCCAACGACCATACCCCCAATGGCGAGTTCAAAGCCACCGCCAAGACATGTCTCAACATGTCCAGGTTTGCGCAGTAATACGAGACAGAACTGAGGTTGGCACTAGATAATTCACCTTACGTATAAATACGTCGCAGGTGGATACAGCAGTAGTTGAGTACCAAAACGTTGAAGCCTTCACCACGAGTCAACGACCAAGTGAAGTGAGCAACTTTGTGTCTAAATAGAGCACTTATAACATGTGCGAATAGGATAGTAAAAGTGTCAGAGTTTAGTGAAATAACGTCAAGTTCGACCTAGTTAAATGTGAAGTATAGTGCACAGGAGAATCTACACCGGCGAATGCAGAGCCTTTTCCGGCTGGATTATATTGCTTTGGTACTGTGGCTGCTGGAGCAGAGAACCGTCTACCCCACTGCTGTGTGGGATCTACCCGTGAGGAGCATCACTCGAGCCCGTCTCTAGGAAGAGGCTGGCTAGCTTTCATCCATGCTGTCGTGCATACTGGATTATAGCTGTTGCTTTCGTCTGCCGATCAAGGGAGTAATGTACCGCCTCCCGTAGCTGGAGCTTCTTTATTCCTCGTTGACCCAGACTTTGCTCCCGAACATTCCTCTGCCCTGCTGGCTTACAACCGGAGGGAACCCCCTAGTGTCTCCAGCTGACTACGAGTGTGCCTTACGTAATTCTTATGCTACAGGTGGCGTCAGTTATACCCATCTTACTATGCTCATGGACTTACGCTCTTGACCTACTTAAGTGTTCTTCGCCATATAAGCGCAATTCATAATTCTCAATTCTGTAACCTACCGTTGCTGCTATAATAATAAATCCCTCCAAATAGAACTTTTAGTGTCATTGTTGTATTCTTGTGTGGGTGTTCACCAGATATACCGTGTACTGTATGGCCAGTAATTAAAGTACATAACTAAGTAGTGGTTTAATAATACCATACTCTCAATACAGTCAGGGAATTGTACCCCTCAGTTACAATAGTGTAGAATTAGACTGCAGGGCTAAAACTATAACAACAGTAATTACAGTATATAAGTAGTAATACATACCAAATTAACATGAAACCAAAATCATAAGCACAAGCATCATTACTATTCACATGCCCACATCAACAGCAGGTTGTATATACTTAGTGTGGTGAGTCTAATTTCATAAATGGAGCCCCCTCTAGTGGTGCGCATTTGCACATACACTGATTCATCAATAATGCAACATAACCTGATAGAATAGGGTCAAATCTCCTCCATCGTTCTCTATACAAATAGTATGCCCTGCAAGCTATGTCCAAACACAAGGCAACAGCCGTCCACCAGCATTCCTGTCTATGCCCCCTAGCAGTGAACCAGTAAATCAGATTTGAAATACAGATATTCTAAGCCTGGTCTGTATTAATGAACTTTCACAGCTGGCCCCCACAGCTGGAAACACATAGAGAAGAATCCATTTTAAAGGTATAATCTGTAATGCCAACAAACAGTGACCTCTAGGCAAAAGAGCCCCGCTTGGTATTGCACTTTATTTACTTATTTGTTTTAGTCTGATGTGTGGGTTGGAGTTTAGTAAGTATTATACTGTGTTTTTCCAGACCTCGCTTGTTTGGAACAGATGTCGACACAGTGCCTGAACATTTTGAGCGTTAAAGACAATTTAATTGTGAGCAGGGGGTTGTGGACCAGCTGGGAAAGCGATCAGGAAGCACTCTCCCCTCCCTCAGCAACTATCAAGGAGGTTCCCTTGAGCAAGGCACTTAAAGCTGCAGAAATTTGCAAGAATGACTTGTTGTTGTGAGATGTTTTGAGCCTGCCGAGTGGTGTTCCTGGGGTCACATAAGAAAACTAAGACCACCGTTTTAACCCCCTGACTACTTCAGTGGAGCTGCTCAGTGGCCATCAGTAGAATACTGGGGTTTTACCAGAGACTGTCTATATAATGAGGAGACAGAGCACTGTGGCGGTTTGATGTTATTTTATGTAACATTATAATTGACTGCATTTTGAGCTTTAACTCATTGACCGCCACGCTGTTTTCCCATCTCTACTCAATGGCGCCAGCGTTATTGACCATTTTAGCGATGTTTGCAGACCCATCGTGTGTTCTGTATTATAGCTATGGAGACAATAGTATGGCTCATTTGACAGGAATTGTTCATAGTCCAACACTGACTAACCAGTTAATCTCTACATACTTTAGTTTGTGCACTATGCCATGCTAAACATCGGCCCTTTCCAAAAGAATCCAGTGTTTTTTCATAGATTGCGAGATATGGCGCGTTTTATGCATTATGCCCAAATCGTTCGGGTTGCTCGCCTAAAACCCTAAATACTTCCAAATCAAGGGTATATACCATGTACATATGTGTCTTCACAAAATCATCAAGGGGGGGGGGGCATCGTCTTACCCCGAAACTGCGATCGTTACCAGAAGCATGTTTCAGGTCCGGTAAAATACAACACTGTGATCGGTACAGAAGCATGTTTTAGGTTAAAGAAAATACCAGCAGGTTACCTAAAATAGACCTTACCTCAGTCAGAAGGTACTCCAAAATTAATAAATCCCAGTCATCCCATGGCGATCGCAATTACTTGTGTATATTGGGCATGGCTATGATACGGGAAAGAATAGGTCTGAGGCACCAAATCTCAGACCGATTGCTATGTCCTGATCCACTCCGAGGCGGAAGCAGCTGGAGGTAACTCAGTACTGGAAGACAACTGATATCCCCAGTTCAAAATATAGACGATACAGCCACCTGGCGGGATTCGATCGTCATTGCAATTCCAACGTAGGCAGCTGTGCCAGGGAGACACAGGCAGCTCCGAGTGAGTGTTTAGAACGGGGATCAAAAGAAAAAGATCAAAGGATCCCGCCAGCGCTCAAGCATTGGCGACAAAACACGAGTATACTCGTTTTTGGCGCCCAATGAGTTAAAGATGTTGGGAATTGCGCAATGAATGGTTTCCATGGTAACTAAGTAACTGTGGCAGAAACCACTGGGTGGCGCATGCGTAGACGCTGGCCTGAGGGGAAAAAGGGCCTTTTCTATCACAAAACTGTCATTTAACTGACTTGAAATATGAAGTAAAAACAATTATACAGTATGTATGAAATGGATGACTGCCCATTCAAAGAGATTGTGGTCAGGTCTTGTTAGTTCAAGTTAGCAAGATGGCAGCAGGGTGAACTGACTTCTCTTTAGACAGACTTTGGTTTTACTGTCTAGGCAGCTCCCCGTTTTTGTTACTCGCCCAATGTTGGCGGGTCTGGTGGACCCACAGCATTATTGGGATTTAAAAACAATACATCCATAACAATTCATGTAAAAATACTTAACAGATGTTAACTTTATTTGAATTACAAGCAATTTAGATAGCATATAGGGTAATATATTTGCCGTTTACCTCTGCTAGATCACATTTATCAATACAAATTGATAAAAGACATTATCATGTTTATCTTCAATAAATATGAATGAAACAATGTGGAGGCAAACAGTGAAGGTAAATTGTTTGTAAAATGTTTACTATATTTACTTGTTTTCACCTACAATTTCTACACGTTTGGGTCCAGTGGACCAATACACCACGTATGTAATCTAAATGTGAAGGGGCGGTGCACAGTGAGCACTCAATGGCGATGTGTACTTTTATATGTCCTGCCAATGAGTCTCAGGTTAAAATAATAATAGTTTTAGTCCCACAGACCCGAACACCACACAAGGGTTAAAGGTTTGACTTACATCGTCTCTGTTCCAGGTCTGTCGCCGTATGGAGCGAGAGCCCTGTCCGCCAGAGCCTCGGGGGCGGAGCTCCACCGCCCGGCCATTGGTGCTGTTGTGTTCGGCAGAAGGCCCGCCCACGTCCAGGCTGTCATCAAACACACGGTCCTCCAACTGGGACCACAACACACCAAACAAATGAAAAGTTTACTGATATTTCTCATTTACCAGTAATAAAAGAAATTTGGTTGTTATTGAGATGATATACCTGAAATTAACTACTACCGGTATATCTAATTCTTCTCTTCAGATCGTTCATAGGATATTCCTAGTCATTCTGTGTCGGTTTGTATGGCCTGTATGTTCCTAGTCATTCTGTGTCAGTGTGTATGGCCTGTATGTTCCTAGTCATTCTGTGCCAGTGTGTATGGCCTGTATGTTCCTAGTCATTCTGTGTCAGTGTGTATGGCCTGTATGTTCCTAGTCATTCTGTGTCA
>NC_140171.1:123056502-123079002 GCF_963971535.1 Notolepis coatsorum
CTGCAGCCTGGACATTAAACTCTGTCAACATCCACAACTTATTTTGTTACCCGAGTACAAAAACATCTAGTAGGTGCATCGTGGCGCATTGTCAATTTATTAGTTAATGACAAGCGGCCACTAAACCTTAAGTTCTCCAACTAACGTTATTTATTTAAATTGTTCCTGTTAATTAATAATTAACATAGCATGGTAATAATACGTAGGTTATTGATCAATGAATGTATTGATAAATTAATTTATATTATCAAATGATACACCAGTAGAAGCAATGTTATTTCCTCATTGTCCTTGCTGTGTCGCCTGCCGTCGTCTACAAAAATAGGATCGAGGCGATATTTAGCCAGGCGACAGAAGTTGCTGCGCGATCGTCGCTCGAAAATCTCCTGCCGTGTGCGTTGTCTCATTCATAACAATGGAAGCAATACAATTCTGTTGGTCGCCTCGCTTAAAAAAGTCGGTCGCCTGGCAAAGATCGCCCGCCGTGTGCGTTGGGCTTAACCCCGGCCTCCACCCACCTGGCGATTTCCTCGCTGTGTGCCGTCCAGTCTCTCATGTACTCGTCCTGCTCCCTGGAGTGCTGCCTCAGGCCGGCCAGGCCCCCGGGGCTCGGGGTGGCTGGGGCCGAGCCTCCCAGCTGGGCCACCCGGGTGGAGGGGAAGGGCCGGGCGTGGCCCTGATTGGATGGGTGGCGGTTGGAGCCGTACTCGTCCTCCGAGGTGGAGCCGTACTCCACGGGCATGCGGCGCCACCGGGTGTTGGCTGCGAGAGAGAGCAGAGGTCGGGGTGAGTGACTCAATTAACTATCACTCAATTAAACGGCATCCAATGAAGTATGTCATACAAATGTAGAATTTAAAGAGAGAAGAACCTGTGAGGAAGTGTGTTGATTGGGAGTATATGTAAGATGTAAATAATAAATTGAAGAAATTATGTATATTATATGGTATTTATTTAGTATACACTGTATATGTTATACATTATATGTATATTTATATATAATTTAGGGATGCACCGATCCGACTTTTTCAGTCCCGATACCCATACCTGGTTTTGGGTATCGGCCGATACCGAGTACCGATCCGATACCCATACCATTATCTGAAATGGAAAAGAATTAAACATTTAAAAAAAATCTAACCCTAACTAACCTTACTGTCATGCACTTGTCCTAATATACTAACCTACACTGTAACACTCAACACTTTGACACACATTGTTACTCAGCTGATAGAGTTGTACCCTTCTTGATGACTTGTCGTACAGAACTTGTAAGTCGCTTTGGATAAAAGCGTCAGCTAAATGACTAAAGTCTGGACTCTTGGGCCCCTTGTTTTACATAATATGAAACTACAGGTTCATACCTTCAAAATAAGCCATCAATTGTAAAATTCGAGCCGATAGTTTTCAATCAATGTCCTATGAAACATTCTGGTAACATTCTAACTAAATATCAGTACAGGGCTTTGAAAGGAAGAAAGTCAATTCAGCTATTTGATGAAAGGACTACACTCCCAGAATTCAATGTGATCAATGTCACTCTAGACAAATTCACACTTGAACAAAGGCCCAGCTTCCAGTCTGTCGTTCCTTTGTTATTCCAATGACTGGACCCAAGAGGCCTAGGCTATCTATGGCTTTAGATAGAAGTTTACCTGAATACATTACTATTATTATTATTAGGGCTTTAGATAGAAATGTACCTGTGATGCACAAGAGAGAGAGAGAGAGAGAGAGAGAGAGAGATATGTAGATAGAGAGAGAAAGAAAGAAAAGAAAGAAAGAAAGAAAGAAAGAAAGAAAGAAAGAAAGAAAGAAAGAAAGAAAGAAAGAAAGAAAGAAAGAAAGAAAGAAAGAAACAAACAGAGACAGAGATACAGACAGATAGAGAGACAGGGAGAGTGAGATCCTCCTGATTAGCTGTTGAACAGAGAGCTGAGATTTACAGTGTTATATATATATTATATGCTGACAGTAACGGCAACAGGCCACAAGATGGGAGCAGAGGGCAGTTCATGAGGGGACTTTGGATGAAGGTGAGGAGCGGATTGTCACAATTTGTGATAAATAGTTAAAAAGGGGTAGGGATTTTTAAAAGTGTATACTTCTTTCTACTCCTTTTTCGAACAGGGTAAACTATGATTTGTTTATCTGTTTCTCTTTTTTTGTTGTATTTTTTGTATTATCTTTTGTATGTCAAATGAACAGATATATCTTTGTTTTGATACTTAACTTTGTTTTTGATAAAAAAAAATTATATTTCATTCATTCATTCATACACACACATAAGGTTATATACTGTGTCCATGAACAGCTATTGATGTGATGTAGTGAGGAAAGAGAATGTCTTACTGGCAGCTGTGACGTGGCCATATGAGTTGGGGCCTTTAGCCTTGTCTGGAAGCTTGGAGGCACTGTTAGCCCTGGCTCTAGGCGCAGACACGGAGGTAGCGTTGGACCCTCTCAGCCCCTGTCTGATGGCGTAGTCCCCGGCTACGCTCCTGGCCCCAAAGCCCCTACTCCTGCTCACTGTGGCCTCTGAGTCGCTCTGGGCCGAGGGGGACCCCACCCTGGGTCTCCTAGGCTGGGCTAGGGTTTGGATCCTGGACATGCCCCTCCGGGCCATTCCGGTCCTGGACGTGGAGCTGGCAGTGGAGGCCTCGGAGGCTACAGACATGCGGTCCAGGTCGGCCGGCTCAGTGTCCGAGGAGTCCCCCAGACGGGCTCGCCTGAGCAGAGATGCCCGGGTGGGCCTGGGCTTAGGGGCAGTGTTGGGTTTACCAGAGCCGGTGGCGACCGCGGAGGAGGCTTGGGCCTGGGTGATCTTAGCCCGGCTAGATTTGGTGCTGGCCCCCACGTTGGTGCTCCCCGCCTGGACTCTGGTGTGGCAGCTTCTGGACTCCTGCGTGGAGGTTGCTTGGGAGTCAGAGAGCAGGGAGTTGGAGTTGACGTCGTCATCAGTGAGGTCCAGGGAGGTCCACGGGCGACTGGACGGCTGAGGGACAGCGGTCCTGGTCTTGGTCCTTCGCTCCTGGGTTTCTCTGCCTCCGGTGGGGCCTCTGGTAGATGAGCACAATACCGTTCTCTCCTTCTGCTGGGCTGCAAGGGTCCTCCGTTTCTGGATCACTTTGCGCGCTCCCTCGGCATGGCTGACAGTGCTGGTCGTGTCCACGTCTGACTCGGGCGACGCGGAGCCCTCAATGGACTGACTCGGTGGATCCCCTTGGTCCGACACGGTGGTCTCCAGGAAGGCTGCCACCGCCTCGGAGTCTTTCTGCAGGCCGGTGCAGTCGACGCCGACCTCCCTAGTCTGTGTCCTGGTGCCTGTGTGACCGTCGATGCGCGGTATGAGTTCCATGGGCACGTTGGAGCTGGATCTCTCCACGGTGAAGCTCTCCTGTCTCAGTAAAGGCTTCCCACTATTGTCCCTGGCCTTCTCCTCCTCTCTCTTCCTCCTCCGTGCCTCCTCTATCCTCTTCTCCCCGCTGCTCAGTGGCTGAGGCGGGAGCTTGGCCGCGGCGCCCGGCTGACCCGCTCTCCTCCCCCCGCTGTCCTGTGACTTGGCCGGGGAGGAGCGCTGGGGACTCTTCCCCTGGCTCCCCACGCCTCCGCCCGACCTGCTCTTCCCCCTGGCCGTCTTCTCCCCCTGGCTCTCTTTCTCCTGGAGCTCCGTGTCCTGTTTCTCCCCCATGTCGTAGCGCAGGCCCGAGCCTGGGTTCCTCCTGCCCAGGGCCAGCTCCTCGCCGGGTAGCTGGGGCAGCGTTCTCCTCTTGCGCTCCGTGTAGCCGGAGGAGGCCAGGGAGGCAGAATGGCTGGACTCACTAATCTCAGCTAGAAGGAGAGACAGATATTCTAATATTAGATGTATGTTGAATGTTAATGTCTACCTGTACAACATTAGGGTGTCATATTTACCATGTTTACCATTTGTGACATTTTAAAGGTAAACACCAATTCAATAATTCATTAATTTTATAATGTTATGTCTAGGATAGTCCAATCAAATTATTTGTAAACATGGACAACATTCTCCCAAAGCTAGCAACCTGAGAACTAATACTGAAGCTTGTGATGTCACAAGGTATTCCATCTACAGCTGCTGAGATTGAATCAGGAGAGAAGATGACCGTGAGGAGCACCCAGGCGGGGATTCATGGTGACAAGGATACATAGTACTGACAGGACTACTAAAGAATAAGAATGTTCTGCGGGTCCACAAAATCTGTCTCCTTGTTATTGCTTATGGAGTTTTTTACCAGATGACATCACACATTTCAGTATCCTAAACACTTTCAGCGCCACGCTTAATCCCCATCTCTGCCGCTAGAAGGCCAGCTTAAAATAGTCATTTCCACGGTGTTTCACGATGTTTGCAGAGCTGTGTGTGTGTTCTGTATTATAGCCAGTGTTGCGTTCCTTATATCAACACTGATTGCACGCACGCTAATGGCGCCACGTGCACGCGCGCTCCCGCGCATGCTCATAAATGTCCCCTCGCTTAAGCACAGACTAAAGACGATGCCTAATTACCTCTACGAATGGAATGTAACACATTTCATTCACAAGGTCTGTGTGAATGTATCTGAGAATGTATTTAACACACCTGACGACCGGCGCTATTGATATGCAAAGTAGCCCAGGTGGGTACTTATAGCGAGTTGGCGAGTGCAGCGCATTCCTGTGTGCACGCGCGTGCCGTGCACATCCGCGCATGTGCGTGCACGTGCTTCTGCTCACAAAACTTTGGCTGCACTGCGTGCAACCCCGTCCCATGAAGAACGCATCACTGATTATAGCTGTGGAGACAATGGTGTGGCTCATTTGACAGACACTACTTGTAGTCCAACATGTACATTTTTTTTTGTTTCTACACACTGTAGTTTGTAGTTTATTACACGCTAATCATCTTACCCCGAAAATCCGATTGTTAGAAAAAGCCTTTTTTATGACCGGTAAAGTAAGCCACTGTGATTGTTACATAAACATGTTTCACGTTCGGTAAAATAGACATAGGGGGTCCTTACCTTAGCCAGAATGTGATCCAAAAAGAATATATATACAGTTTTTCAAAAAACAACAGGGCCTTTGAGGTGATGAAATCACTGCGCCCAGGCCAAAATGGTTGCCGTGTTCCTTTAAATAGGTGGCGTTTCCCTTTAAAGTGAACGCATTTCTCTTTGACTTGCAGAAAATGAACATCATACCCACAAATATATACTTTTGTTTAAAGGGGACATGCATTGCTATTCCTTTCACTATTTGGGCAACTTTACACAATTCCTGTGAGTCTATGTTTTTTTCAAAAACATTTATTGTTTTATATTTTTAATCAAGTACTCTAAAGCAAACATTTTCCACTTCAAGATTTCAAGCTGTTTTGTGCTGGGCTCCGCCCATAAGCGCTTTGAGTGACAGTCACCCACAGTCTGCGACTGGCAGACAGAGAGAGAGATAGAAAGATTGAGGGGGATACTAATTAATTTCACCGCGGGGGGCATAATCCCACGAGACAATGCATTGGTAACTTGTTTCAAATGACAATATATACCCCTGTGAATATTATTGCACGGATCGGAATATGGGCGAATATGAATCCACAGTCCCTTGCTCCTCAATAGGAAAACACCCTAGATTTACTCTGAAGAACTGGTCTGACGCGAAACGTTCGTTATACAAGTATCGCAGAGAAATTTCAAAGGTACTGGTACTTACAGTTGCACAAGGTTCTTGGACAGAGAATCGCAATGGTTTGAAAGCTCGGCGTTGCTAATAAACATTTAAAATAATTTGTACAAATGTGTAAACAGCGAAGAACTTATGGCTGCTCTCCCCCGAACGCCGCAATGAGGAGTAGGCAGTGATCGTATTTTGGGCGAACGGGAACTGAACGGATGTTTTTCCCCCTAAATGAACGTAATTGAGAACACGTTCATTCTCAGCGTTCTTCATTTTTTAACAGCGTTCAAAAGTGCGTTCATTCTCAGCACTATATTATAACGGCGTTCAAACGTGTGCCAGATTTCATATGCCTTTCAGCCGAAAACCCAGTTAAAACACACCGTAAACAGGCTTTAAAATAATGCTGAAAACCACACAATCTGGCAACCGCTCTGGGCGGAGCTTCGGGGAGTCTGGTAGTAGAGCAGCAGCACTCGCACTTTCAGAAGGCGCTGCACTCGCTCAGAGTCAGACTCTAAGCGGCGTCGGTGTACAATATGAGCATTTAAAAGAGTTTTAGTTAAAGTCAGTAAATGTTTTGCACTTTGAATATTGAACTTTGAGGTACAACCTTAGTTTCATACCTCAGCCTGGTTCCTACCTCGTGTTGTGTTAGTACAGAGTTATGTCGGCACATGTTTATATTTTCCCAATGACTACTTTCACTTTTGGTACTTTAAGTATATTTAGATTATTATACTTAATAACGACCATTCAAGCAGCATGTTTTTCCTCATGTTTTTGAAAATATACTGTAGAGATGAAAGCTGCAGCTGCTACTAGTGTGGACTGAATGGGCGGCAGCAAAGCGTTATGGAAATGCCAGTATTCTGTGGTTCTATTATGGGTTGTGGCAATAAATTGAAAAATAATAGCTCGCAGTAACGTATTGAAAAAATAACTATAAACTATAAATTTGTTCATTTTTTAAACGATGAACTTTAGTTAGACATTTTGAATTTTGAACTATGAACTGAACTAGTTCATTTTAAAATTTGTGAACTGTGAACTGAACTAGTTCTGTATCGTAACGGCTCTCGCTCGGCGTCACTTCCGCACTGTACCTCGCTTGTGCACGCGCACTGAATAAAATTCCACATTGTACCTTTATATCCCAGTATTCATCTGACCACACCCCCATCAGCTTACCTTCATAAGCAGGTGTGTGGCCACCTACTCGCCTCCTTCTTCGCTTTCACCACAAGGAAGTGCTTTTGGTAGATCCCCACTTGACGAGGTTGCTAAGTTGAAGACAGTTGAGACGTGTTTACATTGTGCTTATTTTTTTCTTCTCTCATAAATATTCAAAAAGAAAAATCTAAGTCATAATGTCTACCTCGGAGAGTAGACCCACTCTTCACCAGCGGTTCTCCATTCCCGCCTCCGTCGTGCGTTCTGGTGCGGGGCTGTTGCCACTTTCGTGGTTGCCAGCCAAGCCCGGGAGACAGCCCATGGGTAGTTTGCCTCTCCGAGGAGCCGGTGCATCGGTGCCGTCGCTCCGGCGGTGGCCTGATCCCGACTCTGGTTCCTCTGGTTCCAGGGAATCGTCCGTTCTTGAGCGGCCGGTTCCTTTGGTTCCGGAGGATTTGCGACGCAAACTTTTCGCGTCTGCCCGTTCACGTCGCAAGATGGTGTCCTGCAGGCGCGAACGGCCTGGGTTTGGGGAATTGCTGGAGACCAGCGAGGATGCGTCGGTCTCTGCATGCCCTATGGAAACTGAGGATTACATGGTAGAGGCGGACGGATTCTTGTTTGAAGGCCCAGTGGAGGCGAGTATCCCACCCGTCCAGGTAGCACTGGAGGGGGGTGAAATGTCTCCTTGGGGCGCCTTGTTCGAGGATGTCGAGGAACCACCTCGGCCTCATCAGCAGGATGCCCTGCTATCAGCCACATCAGACTGTGGCTCCTCAACCGGTCGAAGCCTGCTGCATGTGAGGGATGCGGGTTCGGTGGAGGGAAGTCAGCAGGGGGAACTGCAGGCTTTGTTCCCCGAGCTCATGGCAGTAGCGGCCGCTGCAAACGGCGTGCCGCTGCCGCAGCCATTGCCTGCTCCTGCCCCCGATGATCTCATAGGTCATCTCTGGCAGCGTCGCCCGGTGAGAGGGGTGGACGTTGTCTACCCATTTTTCCCCTCAATGGGGGCCTATGTTCGTCGGGGCCAGGTGGTGTCTCACATCATGGGCCTTACTCCCGCCTATGTACCAGTTACGCAGGTGGCGGGGTTGGTCGAAGGTATGAGAGAGGGTGTGCCACGGCTTGATAGGCCGATGGCCGCTCTCCTCTGTCCGGATATGGTGTGGGAACCATTATGCAAGCCGGTTCTCCAGGGAAAATCGGCTAGGCGATTGGCATATTGGGGTGACCAGTCATTTGTCGCTGGTACACAGTCGCTGGCTGCTGCTTCTAACATCGCACAGCTGGCTAGATTTGTATCGGGGATAATGACGGGCGGCACGGAACTGACCGAGGTACAACACGATCAGATCACCCAGGCGGCAGGAGCTGTCCTGCATCTTACCCAGGTGCAGGCCATAGCCGCTGGGAAAGTGCGCGCCCTGGCTACCCTGAACCAGTGCCACCTTTGGCTGGAGCAGGCCCGTGTGCCAGAGAAGAAGAGAGCCCCTCTTCTGACGGCCAACCTCTCCGATGCTGGACTATTCGGGAAGGCCCTGCAGCTGATGACCTCAACGTGCAGAGAGATGGCAGAGGAGAGATCCGTTCTCCAACCCCATTTTCCGCCTCCCGTCCTCGCCGGTGGAGTCAGAAGGCTTCCACGACGTCGAGCTACCTCCGCCGTGCCTACCACTGCCTCCGCCGCCACTGCTGGCCCATCCAAGAAGGCCAGGAGGAGAGACGGTGCTTCTGCTGCCGCCGGCCCATCTACGACCGGAGGAGACGGTAGGGATCGACGAGACCAGCAGCCGATTGTCTACCGTCCCTCCGGGGCTTCTCGGGGTGGCAAAACCCGAGCGGCTCGAGGCAGCAGACGCCGCTGAATTAGTGACTTTTTCCCCCTGTGGTCCCCTCTATACCCATCCCCGGCCCTCTCATATTTTGTGCCTAAATAAAAAGTCCCCTTAAAGGGGGACTGTATTTTTTGGCCAAACAAACTGTGTGTTTCTTCACCAATACATATGATGAGGCTGCGAAATGTGAATCTGCATTGTTTACATTGAGGGATGAGTTACGTTCGTGTTATGAGATTAAGCAAGGTCTGCAAGCATACACTCAGTCATAGAAAGGTTCTATCTTAGCCTGACGCTCCACATGCAGGTAGAAGCTGGTTGTATGATCTGTTGCTTACACAAAGTAATGTTGATCCACAGTTAGTTGCAGTAATACTTGTATACACACGTTCCACGGCCTAGCCGTTATACTCTCTGTCAGTGTTTTTTCGATGTACAACATAGAATGCGGGTGTAGGATTCACACACACACACGACTTGGTTTTGTTATAAATCCTGTTCACAGTCTGTGGGTAGCGTGCATTGTATTAGCTTACGCTATGCATTAGCGTTCTACCAAAGATCTCAAATGCTACAGTTGTTATTGTGTGCAGGGGTAAAGGTTTTTTTGTGAGGGGGTGCCGAATAAACCCCTCCTTCCCACTTGATTGGTCAAGGGGATTTTTCTCATCTCCTGTTGAGCCAGTCAGGGCCGAGCCGTTCAACGACTTGGCGGGGGAGGGGGGGGGGGGAAGGGTTGTCCTGACGCGGCTCCTATTACAAACAGGAGTTGTGTGCGGGGTTTCCCCCCGTCATAGCATATACGTTGCTATGACGACGGCTTCCGTGAGTTAGATCTTTACGTAAGGTCTGTGGTGTCAAAGTATCGGGTTAGAGCGTAGGGCTTACGGGTCTGCTACGCTCGATTTTATGTGTAAACTTGAGTCAGTTGGTCGCTCTTCTCTTACGCATGGCGAAGAGGGGCCTGTTGGGGTGGTCTTTGACCTCCTCGGGGGACCCTGTGCTCCCCGTATCGCCGGGCCCGGTCCGAAGTAATGTTTCGTCGACCCGTAGGCCTGGGATAACCCTGTTGGAAACTGAAACACTTGTACTGCGGTAGTGCCCGCAGGTACGTTTTGGAGTTTTTTCTTGAGGGGTTATGGGACCAACCACAGCATAGGGTAACGACTGGGTGGTTGGTTCTCTGGTGTGTTGGAGCAGAGTCAACTCCCGGGTTGCCCGGTTGAGTGTGCCCCTGCACGTTCATGACGTCTGCCAATCGTGTCAGCCTTCGCTGCCTCATTAAGGGAGGCTTTGTCATGGTGATCAACAACGCCAGCATACGCCCCTTCCGCCGGGGCGGCTGTTTTCAGCTGACCCCTCTGGCGCCTGTCTCGTCCGCAGTGCTCCAGGCTCGGGTTACAGCCTGTTGCCTGGTTTCCCCGGTGCGCTGCCTGCTTCCGTGGTAAGCCTTTTTTGGTGCTTACGGCCATGCTGACTACCTGTGCTGCAGGGTCAGTGTGCCAGGCGGTGTGCTATTGGGGGGACAGGGCCCGCTCTTGTGAGGGGCCTTGTCCGAATACGCTGGCGATGTGGGGGGCGGTGTCACTAAGTGACCACCTGGTGGGGTCTTGATGCTGGGCATCATGGACCTCTCCGGGCCCCCGTTTTCCAGGGGATCCAGTCCCTTTGGTGGGTCTGGGTCTTCCTTCGCGCTCCGCTGCTACGGCCTTGCCACGGGGTTGGGTTTGCTCTTGACCCCGTGATTTCTGGGGGCAGTAACGAGGTTGTGCCTTCCGTTCGTTCCCGGGTGGCATGCGGGTTGTGCGTGTGTGTAGTCGTGGGGTCAGGCCACGGTCTGCTCACCCTGTGCGTTGAGTTGCTTGAGTGCCTCTTCGCACGGTCGGGTCCGTCGCCCTCCCGTGATCCTCCAATAGGGGGGGTACCCTCCATTAGGGGGGGTCGGGGGGGCTCGGTCCTCCCTGATCTGATGGTTGTGGGGGGCCGCAGCGGGGTGTATTTGTCGGCCGATGGCTCTCGCTCGGCCTCCCTTTGTGCGGAAGTGACGCCGAGCGAGAGCCGTTACGATACAGAACGATAGGTTATAACTATAACCAAGTTCTGTTAGTAATGGTGACGCTCGGCGTCCGACGCCGCTGCAGCCCTTGATCTCACCTTGTGGTGAAAGCTTGGGAAGGAGGCGAGTAGGTGGTCACACACCTGCTTATGAAGGTAAGCTGATGGGGGTGTGGTCAGACGAATACTGGGATATAAAGGTACATTGTGGAATTTTATTCAGTGCGCGTGCACAAGCGAGGTACAGTGCGGAAGTGACGCCGAGCGTCACCATTACTAACAGAACTTGGTTATAGTTATAACCTATCGTTCATGTAGAAAGTGAACTTTCCCAACACTGGGAGTAGGGTATATCTGCAGAGCCGCACTGCCGTCTCGGTGATGTTTACACGTTTATAAAAATTATTTAAAATGTTTATTAGCAACGCCGAGCTTTAAAACCATTGCGCTTCTCTGTCCAAGACCCTTGTGCATGTGAGTACCTTTCTCTGCGATACTTGTATAACAAACGTTTCGCGTCGGACCAGTTCTTCAGAGTAAATCTAGGGTGGTTTCCTATTGAGGAGCAAGGGACTGTGGATTCACTCGGCCAAACCTTGTTGGCGTGCATCACAGCTCAGATTCAGACTCAGATTACTTTATTCACCATATTGCAGTACAAATGGAACGTGATTCGACGTTTACAGTGCATGCTTTTTTTTCACAATTAACACATTGGACACCAGACCCGAGATAAGTCTGTGTAACTCGCCATCGCTTGAGCGCCAATCACAAGAAATGTCGGGTTTTAATCGTTATTTCTTTTATTCGCTATTGCCATTCATAATTCATCGGGGCAGCCTGTGCAGGCTGTTCTGAATGTGTCTGAGATCGCAGACGGTCAATACTGCCGCCTAACACCTTGCGGCTGCTATTGCACTCCATTTGAAATGTTGCATTACATCAGAGATAAGGTAAGGACTATATATTACCAATCTTGTGTTGATCCGATATTTTGATCCCACGATCGAAGCCTGTCTGTGTGGAATGTGTGTGTGCTGTGTCCCGTTGGTCACATCACGGCACGGATGGGCACCCCGCTCTAAACCACATTTCATGCTTGGATGAGGAAGGATAATACCGATAATCTAGCGTTGATTTCAGGTTGATTCGATAATCAGGTGAAAAATTACAACTGGATTTCACTAAAGGGCTGTTTTCGCGTCTTTTCCCGGGATTACTAAGAATCACCCAAACTATACTCATATTCACCACGGTATAAAACGGAAATGTACGGATGAAAAAAGTATCTGTTTTTTGCATGTTGACTGGAAGAAACTCACTGACAATCGATAACGTTATTAGATCCATAGCTATAATATTTAATACAGTTTTCAGCACTGCAAACACGGCATTCTCCTCATTGAACAAAGCGCTGGCACACAACGGCCCAATGCCCATAGCGACCCCTGGCGCTGAAAGTGTTAAGAACAATATAATTATTTATTTACTGTTGTATTGTTCTTAATTGTGGAAAAAAAAGCATGCACTGTAAACGTCGAATCACGTTCCATTTGTACTGCAATATGGTGAATAAAGTAATCTGAATCTGAATCTGAGCGGTTCATGTCCCCCAGAACCTGCAGCAGTACCTCTGTCTTCAGTGATGTAGGCGTGGCTCTCCCCCCCTGAGCCCTCGGGGTCTGTCCGGATGTGGCTGGCAGCTAGTGTAGCCCACTGGGAGACCCAGCGAGGACCCCCCACCATCAGCTCCTCAGACAGAACCTGGACCATGGAGCACAAACCAGAACTTCGTATTGGACTGGAGTGATCACCAATAGGATTTGTAATTGGTCTGAATTGGAAAGGCCTGGTTAATGCAGAATTTCAATATGTCATTGTAATTATAACAAGCATAAACATGTATATGATGTTATGAGACTGAAAACCTGAACATGACACTTTACTGCAGCATACGCATAAGTATAGCTCTGAAAAACTCAGAACCCATGTATCTAAACTACCTTGGAGCAGGAACACTGCTCTGAGACCAGCTTTCCTTGTTGTGCAGTTTATAGACTGTTTCAAATGTCAGACATAAACATTCTAAATTGGCCGAAGTTTATTTCTTGTTGCAGTGCTAGACTTATAAGAAGAGGCTGGGCTACTGACAACTACTGACTATAGTTGCAGGGTTTGCTAATACAATATCTGACATCTTGGACAAAAGCTGTTCCTTAGCAATACAATTCTACTGATTATGGTCGTGTTCACTAAAACAATGATCCAAGATCAGTAGTATTCCTATTAGAATGATTCCTATTTGAATATGTTAGTACCTCTGTCTCCATGCGCCCAGGCTTGCCTCTGTCCCGTCCAGCAGACCTCTGAGCGGTGGTCCTGTCCCGTCTGGGTTCAGCACAGCCCAGCCTGGACACAGGGACCGCCTGCTGCTCCTCCACACCAAACACCTGGAGCACACACACACACACACACGCACACGCACACGCACACACGCACGCACACACGCGCACGCGCACACGCACACACACACGCACATGCACACGCACACACGCAGCCACACGCGCACACACACACGCACACGCACGCACACACACACACACACGCACACACACACACATAAGACCGAGCTGTATAATAATCTGTAATTACGAAACTAAATGTAATGAAATAATGGAAAACTGCAACATGTCTTATAAACTCATACGGGTTGCGTACGCACACACCACACTTTTATTTTCAGCCGCTAAAAGATTAGAATGAAATGCCCAATAATACTTTTATGAAAACCACTAAGGTTCCTCCACCTGGTCGATCATCCTCCTCGCCTCCTCCTCCTCGTGGTCTCCGTTCTCCACCTCGATGGTGTAGGTCCCTCTGTCGCTGTGGTCGTCTCCGTGGCGACAGGCCTCGTCGCAGCTCGCCTGCCGATAGGGCGCCTCTCCTCGCCGCCTCTCCTCGCGCCCGCACCCTACCGCCGCGATCTTGGTGGCCGAGGACCTGTGTCGCCGCGCGGGGCTGTCCTCCTCCGCGAAGAGGCCCTCGGGCACGTTGGCACGACCCTCTCGGATCTTCACCCCCGAGCCGCCCCAGAGCCCCCGCGAGCGCTCCTCCAGCGCCACGGCCCGCTGCTGCTGCTCCCCCAGGGCGTGCTCTGAGTCGCTCTGAGTCCCATCATCATGTTTACTGCCTGGTGGGGGGCGGGCGGGGTGGGGGGAGGGAGGGGGAGAGAGAGGGGGGGAGAGAGGGGGGGAGAGAGGGGGGGGGGAGAGAGAGGGGGGGGAGAGAGAGAGAGAGGCAGACAAACAGACAGACAGACAGACAGACAGACAGACAGACAGACAGACAGGCAGACAGGCAGACAGGCAGACAGGCAGAAAGCTAAGTTTATAACAGTAGGATGATGGTATGATCTTGTGACACACCCCTGGCAGTATGAATAAATAGTAGTGTGATCATGGGAAGAGGGGGTTCTGCTGATGAATATCTATTATTATATTATTATATCTATAATATCTCATTGCAAAACATGCTGAGGTTACAAACAAACACAGCTTATTGTGAAGAGACTATCAGGCTTGAGGGGTCTATCACCGTGACTGAGAAACAAACACAATACGGTGGCACACACACGTGGGAACATGCATGCTCACACACACACACACACACACACACACACACACACACACACACACACACACACACACACACACACACACACACACACACACACACACACACACACACACACACACACACACACACACACACACACACACCTTTGAGACTCCTCAGCTGGACTGGGATGTCACTCTTCACACTCTCCCCGTCGTCCTCCACCACCACCTCTTTAAGAGCCAGCGGAAGCTCGTTCTGGGCCAGCCAATCAGCCACCTTCACCTCCGCCGCCACCATGGCCGTCTGCAGGGGGCTCAGCTCCTCTCCCGCGCCCCTCTTGGGCCGCGGCCTGGTCTCCGGGGGGGCTCCTTTCGCCGAGCGCTCCTTGACGACGGTCACTTTGCCGGACGCCCCGGGGTCAAATTGGATGGTGAAGGAGGCGTGTCCGTGGGAAGCCTCGGGAGCAGCCTCAGTGTCCTGGGCGGGGGCCTCCCCGGTGCCTTTGATCTCAAAGTAACTGGGCTCCTGGCTGGAGGCCCCCAGCTGGCCATTATTTGGCACCTCAGCACCCCTCTTGGAATCTGTGGGGTTGTCACAAAGATTCCAAGTTGGTTGATTTCAAGCTTAAATCAAGTTTAAATCAAGTTTAAATCAAGTTTAAATCAAGTTTAAATCAAGTTCAAATCAAGTTCAAATCAAGTAGAATGAGCTTATTGTATATGCGAAGCTAAAACAATGCTGAATATAGACTGTATCACATTTGTGTTACAGTGGAAGCAGTTCAAATAAGTATGTTTCAGTATTTTCATAGTGCAGTTGAGCCCATTATGATACTATCATGTTTTACCACACAGACCACACACTATAAGCAAAGCTCTCATTCAACTATAGAATAGTTACACAACCAACCCTGGTAACAGTTATTGTGTCACAACCAGTGTTGGGACTAACGCGTTACAAAGTAACGTGTTACAGTAACACTGTAACTTTTTGATCCCCCTTCAGCGCCAGGTCTTTATTCAATGGATATAGTTTTAGACTGCAACATTTGCGAGTGCTTAAAATATATCTTATATTATATCTATGGGTCTAATAACGCCGTCAACTGTCAGTGAGTTGCTTCCAGGCAACATGCCCAAAACAGATAGTTTTGTCATCCGTACATTTCCGTTTTATACCATTTTGAATAGAGTATGGTTTGGGTGCTTTTGAGTAATTCCAGGAAAAAGACGAGAAAAAGGCATTTTACTGTAATCCAGTCATCATGTTGTAATTTTTCGGCTGATTATCTAATCATCCTGAAATCAACGCTAGATTATCATCATTATATCTCGTCGTGCATACATGTAGTGGGGCGCACCGCAGTCAATGGTAATAAGCACATACACCTACACACAGATAGCTTTGATCGCGGTAGAAAGCAATATCAGATCAACGCAAGGTTTCATATATAGAGTCCTTACCTGGTATCTGATGTAATGCAACAAAAATAATCCAATTATCTGATCGCCATTCCAGTTATCCACAGCGATCCTGTCCCCGACATTACCGAGCGTTACACACGGACGGGCGGGCGGGGTTAATATTCCATGCCGTCGTTGTAAAGGCCTGGCTCGCCAGAGTATTTAAACCCTGCCCACCCGGCTCAGATCGGCTCCTAAAACACACCAGCCCATTTCCAATGGGATGCAATAGCTCTGCAAGGCAGTAGAGGGCGGTGTTGACCGTCTGCTCAGACAGTGTCTGAAGGGTATTACAGAGGCTGCAGCTATGAATTATGATAGATATAGCGAATAAACTAAATAACGATCCCAAAAACGAGTTTCTGGCGCTGAACGCATGATGGGCAATAACGAGGTAACTGGTTTTTGGCGCAGATTGTGTTAAAGACCGGACTCACCCGACTCATACAACATTTTTTTAAATTAGCTAAAGAAATGGGTTGAGGGGCTGGACTACATCTCGACCACCACCACAGACATTTGGTCCGTCCACAACAAAAGCTTCCTCGGGCTAACGTCTCACTGGATAAACCCCACTACTTTACAATGCCAGAAAGCTGCATTGGCCTGTAAAAGGATAAAGGGTAGGCACACGTACAATGTCATTGCTGGTGAGATTGACCACATTCAAGCGATTGAAATAATGTTGTTTTTGTTTTTTAAGTAACTGTTGTGGAAAGGTTGTTTGACACAGCAGGAGACGATATTTCCAATTGTAACAAATAGGTAATTTATTTAAGAAAAGAAGTTCGTTAACAGCAAGAGCTATGGGTCAAAGATGATCGCCACAGCTTGAACAAAAACACTCTGTCCTGGAACCCTTTCCCTGTCCCTAAATCCCCTCTCAGTCCTGCCCCCATGACAGATATGATGACGTGTCACATCATGTCAGATCTGACATGACGTACATTAAGATGATACGTAGATTTAACATTGGAGAGAGAGAGAACATGAGGAGAGATAAGCAAGATATGATATCCACACACGATATGATGTAAAACATTAAGAACATGAAGAGAGAGTGAGATATGTGTGTTTGTGTGTGTGTGTGTGTATGTGTGTGTGTGTCTGTGTGTGTGTGCGTCTGTGTACAGACGTGTGTGTATTGTATGTGTGTATTGTGACACAGGGAATGTGTGTGTGTGTCGGTGTGTATGTCTGTGCGACTGTGTGTGTCTGTGTGTGTGTGCTGTGTCTGTGTGTGTGCTGTGTATGTGTGTAAGAGAGAAAAGACACAAGATTAGAACACACGATATGATGTACTGAAATGTCCATCTGCTATCTTGAAGCTGTTTTAAGAACATCAGCCAGACTGTCGCCCTAGTGTCTTTGAGCCCTGCTAGTTGACCTATATTAAACTAGTCAAGACTAACCCCTTTCCTACCTCCACCCTCGTATACACATTTTCCCCAACATTCCCCCATTTGGGGCTATCCCTAGTCCCACCCAAATCATATAACCAAGAAAATGTGAACGTCTAACTAAACAAGAAACCTTACTTCATTCACTGGACCCCTAACGGACCAACAAAGGCTGACTACCGTTCTCACAATAAACACAAAACCGCTCAAAACAAGAGTAATAATAAAACATCAAAAAAAAAAAAATACCCCAATTTATAATCCTAACCTGACAGACAAATCCCCCCAACCTCCACCGCTTACCAAATGAGCCACAGTTCCGGCCGGAAACCGCGACTCTCATCAGGGAAAGGAGAAGTTGACCGTCAGAACTAAACATAGAACATCCCTCCCAAAAAAAAATGACATTGTCTCTTCCATAACATTGAGTCCCAGTGTCCATCGCTCAGCCCCCCTTCCATGCCCACGCCATAGTCTCCTCACCGTATTGCCAAAAGTCACATTTTGCCAATACAGCAACCACCACGCCACACCTCCAGTCCTCGTAGAAGCATGTCCCCATGCCTGGACGGGAGGCGCTGGTACCGACCTCACCACGTGTCCCCCCATCTTCGACGGGAGGTGCCCATCTTGCCCACTGCGTTAGCCCCCCCCCTTTGTCCCTCCAGTCCCCAGAACCGATCCCCCGACCACTTCTTCTCAATGCTTCCTCAGGCTCAGAACCGACACTCTGCCGATGCCCCTTCCCATTCCGGTTTGACCAGGACCACAAGTAAAATAAACAAAAAATAATAAAAAAATAAAAAACAATGCAATGATTTTCAATGGTTGCAATCTCTATGCCGAAGGATCATTAGAAAATCAGACTAAAATTCCTAGTTAAAGGAATAAACCAACAAAACTGCACTCAGACCATCCCCCGTCACTCTTAAAGGAAAGAACCAACAAAAAGAAAATGTCCCTACCTCACCATACCCCTAATCCTCTATCCCCTCGTCTCCCTCTAAGGCAGCATAAAGCTGAGGATATGGCCCGATTTGTGGCTCAATCTCTTTCTGTCCCACCATCAGCATTTGGCTCGTTACGTGTGAAGTTACCAGCCTACCCAAGAGAGGCATACCACAACAGAAAAGGAGAACCAATATCAACCCTGCCACCCCGATGGATATCCCCGTCTGCATCACTATGCTTCCCCACTGTCCCAATCTTTCCAACACCCCACTCCCCCACCATTCTTCATTCCGGCCAGAATTCCCCCTCAATTCCTCCCTCAAATCCTTCAGCCATTAACCAGTTCAGAGCCTGTCTATTCTGCCACGCCACCGTACTGGTCGCGTGCATCTGGTCCCCCATTGCATCCAACGCCTCCTCGGTGTAATTGAGATACCGCTGCTGATTGTAAAACAAATAGTTGATCCACCCGGTGTTCTTATTGACCGATATCCATGGCAGAATAGACTCAAACCCTGCCGCAATCTCATTCTTAGCCATGAACTCGGCTGGAATGCCCCTTGGCTGTCCTATGCTGTCCAGATACACCCTTGGGTCTGCCTTGTAGCTACGCTTCGTTCGAGAGATAGGAGACTCAGAAGGTCCTTCCGTCACTGATAATGGTAGGACCACCATTGGCATGATCGCCTGAACCCGGGCACATCTACCTGACCAATCTAAAGGAAGTGTATTCCTCAACCTCCTACCGCCGCAGAGCCAGTATTGGTCCGCCAGTGCCATATCCTGGACATGAAAAGGGCAAGCTACAGGCCGTGGGTTGGTATCCACTCCCTTTAACACGACCCCGTGTCCACACTTTCCTTCTTTCGTACAGTTAGTCGTGATGCTCCAAATAGTAGTGCACCGCCCCTCTGCCACCTCCCCTACATCCCGGGTCCCCTCCTTTTGCAAGCACTCGAAATCCTTGGTCAGCCATAGTTTGACACCTCTGGGTATTGGCAACCCCGTCGCTACCCCCTGCACACGTACATCCAATTTCCTACACCGTTCCCGCATAGTGACATCCTTGAAATCCGTGACGTTTCCTGCCGCCTTAAAACGACTAGAGCCGAGAAACCCCAAACACTCTGCCTCGCACCAAGGGCGACTATTATGGGGCCCCTCCCATGCCTCTGCGTCCCTGTCACACTGAGCCCAACTGAACTTCGTGCCCTTCACCAGCAGCCTATCCGGACGTGCCTTGGAGCAGACATAACAATCCTCTATCTGATTCTGCGCGCTCGTGTACTGGACCCACTTAAACCACTCATTCCCTAAAGCCGCCCTATACATCGGGTCAGCCTCCGGGTCTTCCTCGTCATAGTCATAGTCGCCCCCATCTTGTTCCCCGGAAGGAAGCAAACCCCTCAACCTGGCCCAGAGTGAGCCCACTGAGTCCCTCAACGTTCCGGCTGTCCTCTGGAACATATCCTGTCCCCCCACCTCTTCCGACTCAGTGTCCTTGACCTCCCTTTTTCCCCTCACCCCTGTCCCCTGTGATTGGTTCGGGACAGGCTCAACTCTCCTATCTACCCCCACAACCCGATGCTCGTTAGTATAATGGTAAGTATCCCCGCCTGTAACGGGGGAATGGTCAAAATCAAAAACATGCCCTTGCGGTCCTACGGGAAACACCCCGTTTGGTTGTAGTCTTATCTTCTCCCCCCCTTCCTCGATGGAGGGAAAAGGGGCGCCTGATTCTGAGCCTGGTCATGAAAGCCTGCTGGTACTTGAGCCTGAGCGGGACCCCGTGGGACTCCTACCCACTCAAACCCGTCATCCTCAAGGACGGGTCGACCGTGACGGTTCTTAATGACGTCGTTGTGCCCGGCCGACCGTCCGCACACTGCTGCCAACATCTGCGGGAGCATCAGCAGGCACTGCACCTTCCAGTTGCCGTCTCGGACCCTCCATGTCGGGTTCTGCATAACTGCGATCGATTGTATCCCCCAAGAGATCGCCGCTGGCCTTTATGCAGTGATTGAAGTGGAACCAGGTCGCTGATCCTTTGACTTGGACTGCCGTTCCAGTCGATCGGATCACCTCGTACGGGCCCTTTCTCCGGGGTGATGACCACTTTCTCTTGTGGACCTTTACGAAGACCAAGTCCCCAGGGATCAGTCTCGGTTTGGTGGCTTCCTTCTCCGCCTCCTTTTCCCCCTTTCTCTCCTTTCTCTGCTCCTGTCGAAACACAGCTTCATGTATTTCAGTCACTTGCTGAAGATATTTTTCCAGATCTTGCTCAAAAATATCTAATGCCGGGCCCCTAGCCAGGTGTCTAAATGGCGGTGCTGGCATGCTGCGGCCTGTAAGCATTTCATGCGGTGTTAGCTGTGTTTGGCGGTTTACGCTGCTTCTAATAGCCATCAGAGCAAGCGGCAAAGCATCAATCCAGTTAAGCTTAGTTTGCATACAGATTTTCAACAGTTTGTTTTTAATGACCAGATTGGCCCTTTCCACCTTCCCCTGCGACCCGGGACTATAGACACAGGAAAGGCGCTGTCTTATACCTAATTTCTGCATCAGCCCTTTAACCACCTTGTCGATGAACTCGCGGCCATTATCGCTTTGTAATATCGTGGGAATTCCAAATCTCGGAATGACCTCGCGACACAGGAACTTGATCACTGTGTCCGCGTTCTTGTGTTTAGATGGAATGGCCTCAATCCAGCGACTAAAGCAGTCCTCTACTACCAGGAGGTATCGTTTGCCCTGCACTGGCGTTATCATGTCTGTATAGTCCATAATCAGATGTCTGAATGGTCCCTCAGGGAGGGGTGTGTAAGCCGCCACTGTCGGTACTCCTTTGCGCACATTGCCCTGTAAGCATGTTAAACACCTGGCTAGTGTAACGTCAATTTGTGCCTGAAGCTTTGGGGACCAAAATCCCATTTTCGTGATTCGTTTCAGGGTCTCTGCTCTTCCACAGTGATCAACACCATGAGCCTCAGGTATCACTAAGGACAGAAGATCGATGGAGGCGACTATCAAACCGTTATGACTCCTCCACAGACCATCTGCCCCCCTTACAGCCCCCCTCTCCGTCCACGACTGTTTCTCGGCCTGCGTGGCTGAGTCCTGAAGATCACTCAAATTATCCTCAGTTACCTCAGTCGTCAGTTCGGCCGCAAACATCAGAACAGCCGTGGACGGCACCGCAGCCGCCGCCTTCGCGGCCTCGTCCGCCGCGTTGTTTCCCGTCGTCACAAAGGACAGGTCTTTTCTGTGTGCCTGGCACTTTACGATAGCAATGCTTTTGGGCAACTTTACAGCCTGAATAAGCGCCACAACCTGCTTGTGGTGAAGGATCGGTGAGCCGTCCGATTTCTTAAAGCCTCTTGCCTTCCAAATGGCCGCGAAGAGGTGGCATACGCCATGCGCATACGCAGAGTCTGTAAAGATGTTAACCGTGCGATCTTTAGCTATTATGCATGCTTCTGTTAGTGCTATTAGTTCTGCAAGCTGGGCCGAACATGGTTGCATGCATTGTTCGGCCTTTCTTGTTAGTGTTTCTCCGTTAGGTTTGCACTGTACGACGGCGTATCCTGACCTTAAATTTTCCCCCTCCCGATAGCAGGACCCATCCACCAAAAGTGAGAGTTCTGCTATCGCGAGCGGGTCGACTCCCAAATCAGGACGGAGTTTCACGAAAGCCTGTACCTCCACCTCACACTCATGCGGTTGACCCTCGCTCGGGAGTGGTACCAGATCCGCCGGGTTATTGCCGTGGCATGTTTTTATCGTAACGTCACTGTACTGCAGGAGCCTCATGTAAGCCTGTTGCCGTTGGCTGGTCAGAACAAATTTGCCTCTTTCAATCAAGTTTGCCAATTTGTGATGTGTCCAAATGCAAATGTCATATCCCATTGTCATGGCCGTTGCCACAATCATTTGATTTCCCCCCGTCGCATTCTCTGGGCACCCCTAGTGATTACCCCCCTGGTTTCGGGGCCCTCCTGTCTCCCCCTGGTCGTGGGGCCCTTGTGACTCCCCCTGGCGCACGGGTCTTCCATACTCCGAGCCGGGACGGTATGGTTGCCTACATCTCATTTCCCTGTGTCCCTGCATGCCGCAGTTCCAACAGTGGAAACGGGGAAACTGTTGTTCGTTCCCCGGTCCCTGTGTAAACCGTGGGCCTGATTGCCCATTCCCTGCCTGCCGCCTGGACGCCTGGTTCTGTGAACTATAGCCATAGCTTCTCACTACCTGAGGTGCAGGCGGGGGTCCCTGGTCCTGCATGGGTGGAGAGGTAGCAGATGACACCATTACTGCCTGCAACCTCCTTTGGGG
>NC_140171.1:123084002-123190511 GCF_963971535.1 Notolepis coatsorum
TTCCTTATAGCCCAGTTTTTCATTTAGTGTTTAGTTATCTCTAGACCTATCTCTGACTCCCAGTTTGGCATATTAGGGCATTGGCTAGCCGGCGCAGACTGACACCTTCTTGGGCTATAGTTCAGATGAGCGACAAGAAGACTGGCTGCAAAGATAGGCTCAACCCATACTGTTTATGTACTTGCCGCTGTTAGTCCAAATAGCCTGCATATCATTATACCATGACCAGCTGGTTCTGTAGTTTCCCCTGTTAGTGGGCAGTCTACTCACCCTGCCTGATGTGACCCACTTCTTCTTGCGATGCAGGTAATTAAGCGAATAAGTTATCTTAAAACAAAGCTCAGTGTGAACCTTGATAAGGAGATGTAGTTGACCATATTCACACGGCGGACATTTTGCTCTTATGTCATGCTCAGGTTGGCATTCCTTTTCCACCCTGTGAGAAGAGCAGGCGGTCACCATCGTTCAAGCTGAGCCTGACTATTTAAGATTGACTATTGTCGTGGTGACCAGAGGTTTGTAGTGGACAGTATATCATGCGTGATACAGACAGTGTTAGTAACCTGTCTCAGCCTTGTCCTGGTTCCTCCCGTCCTGCTTCTCTGCCTGGTGGCCCGCAGGGTCTCCATCTCCCCACCAAGCGGGCTGGCCATACAGGGGGGTGCCCCTTGGCATCACTGCTGCATCCCCTGGCAAACCCAAATCACAAACAGTTAACACACCGTGATGCCATACAAGTACTCCATAATATTTTATGGGCATGGCTGCACTGGGCTGCATTTACCACAACGCCATACAGAGGACAGTAATGCTTCTCAGAGGTGAAGAGCTGTATCCTCTAGAAAGGGTGACTTATTCATTAAGGAACAGGGTTGATCGTTTCTATAAAATTTGGCAGCCTTTTCTGGAATATTTGGAAGATCTCCCATCCGACTTGAATGACCATTTCAATGATCTCTCTATTTGCTCCATTCTAGTAATGTTTACATTTACATTTACATTTAGTCATTTAGCTGACGCTTTTATCCAAAGCGACTTACAAGTTCTGTACGACAAGCCATCAGGAAGGGCACAACTCTATCAGCTGAGCAACAATGTTCATCAAAGTGTTGAGTGCTACAGTGTAGGTTAGTTTATTAGGACAAGTGCATGACAGTACGGTTAGTTAGGGTTAGATTTTTTTTTTTTTTTTTTTTTATTCAGATAATGGTTGAAGAAGTGCGTCTTTAGTCGACGGCGAAAGATTGGACGTGATTCGGCTGTCCTAACTGGGGTGGGTAGTTCATTCCACCATTGTGGGGCAAGGACTGAGAATAGGCGACTTCTCTTTGATGACCCTCCCAGAGCTTGGATAGGAGTAGGTCTGAGGCGGCCAGAAGATGCAGAGCGTAGGGGTCTTGAGGGTGTGTAGTTAGAGACCATTGACCGGAGGTAGGCGGGAGCGGTTCCCTTTGCCGCACGGTATGCTAGGTCGAGGGCCTTGAAGCGGATTCGTGCAGCAATGGGGAGCCAGTGCAGGTCCCTAAGAAGTGGGGTGACATGGGCCGACTTCGGTAGGTTTGAGATCAGGCGGGCCGCTGCGTTCTGAATGAGTTGAAGAGGCTTAGTGGCAGTGGCCGGGAGGCCAGCGAGCAGTGCATTGCAGTAGTCGAGGCGGGAGATGACTGTTGATTGGACGAGGAGTTGGGTGGCTTCTTTTGTCAGGAAGGGGCGTATCCTTCTGACGTTGCTCAGGAGGAATCGGCAGGTTCTGGTCGTCGCTGCGATGTGAGCAGAGAAGTTCAACTGGTCGTCGAGGACAACACCAAGGTTCTTGGCGGTCGGGGACGCAGTCACAGCTGCATTCTCGACTGTGATTGAAAGGTCGGTTAGGGGGGAGGATTTGGCCGGCAGGTGGAGCAATTCTGTTTTGCTTAGGTTCAGTTTGAGGTGGTTGGACGTCATCCAGGCTGAGATGTCGGACAGACAGGCCGAGATCCGCACAGAGACGTGGATATCTGAGGGAGGGAAGGAGAGGAAGAGTTGAGTATCGTCGGCATAACAATGGTAGGAGAAGCCATGAGACGTGATAATGTTACCCAGTGATTTAGTGTAGAGGGAGAAGAGAAGGGGTCCTAAAACAGAGCCCTGGGGGACACCCGTCCGCAGGGGGCGGGTGGCCGACAGGGTCCCTCTCCATGACACTTGGTAGGAGCGGTCATTGAGGTATGATGACAGCCATGTCAGCGCAGAGCCAGCCACTCCCATTCCTGCGAGGGCCGCAAGGAGGATCTGGTGGTTGACTGTGTCGAAGGCTGCAGATAGATCTAGGAGAATCAGGACAGAGGAGAGGCCTTTCGCTTTTGCTAAGTGAAGTGCCTCTGTGACCGCAATGAGGGCTGTCTCTGTGGAGTGACCAGTCCTGAAGCCTGACTGATTAGGGTCTAGGAGGTCATTCTGTAAGAGATAAGTAGTAAGTTGGTTGGATACAGCACGTTCAAGTGTTGAAGAAAGGAAGGAGAGAAGAGAGACAGGACGGTAGTTGCCTATGACGGTAGGGTTCAGGGTTGGTTTTTTTATGAGCGGCGTGACTCTGGCTTGTTTTAGGGAGGTGGGGACCACCCCCGAGTTGAGTGAGGAGTTGATGGTTGCAGTTAGGAATGGGAGGATGTCTGGTGCTATGGTCTGGAGGAGTGGGGAGGGTAGCTGGTCCAGCTGGCAAGTAGTCGGACGGTTTGACGTTACCAGTGTCAGGGTCTCTGCTTCTGTAATGGGAGAGAAAGATGACAGAGTGAAGGATGAGGTTCTCGATTCAGCATTTGGAATGGGTGGGGGTTGGGAGAAGGAGCTGCGGATGTTCTCCACTTTTTCCCCTCCACATGTTGTGTTGTGGTAATTTTTTATCCCTCAGTCCCTCAGTGTCTCTGAACGTTTTTGGTTTGTTTTTGTTTTTTCTTGGTATGTTTGTTTGTGTATGTAGGTGTCTTTATTCATTTATTACCGTATATATATATATATATATATTATACAGTAACTCTGTTGTAAATATGTAAAAAATAAACGAATAAAGGCACCTACATACATATATATATATACATATATATATATATATATATATATATATACCCACATATTGTTGCTGTTGTTGTTGCTGTCTTGTAATTGTCTCTGTATTGTCATTTTGTATGTTTTGAATATTGAAAAATCTAAATAAAATATTCTAAAAAAGGAATGCTTCTCAGTGTTTTCAATCACAGGTACCAGTGCAATAGAAGAGAATATCCTATATCAGCTAACCAGTCAGGGGCCATGTCCTTGAGCGTGAGAAACACTGCCCTAGAGTAGTGGTTCTCAACATGGGGGTCAGGACCCCCAAGGGGATTGAGACTAATCAAAAGGTGTGAGAACCACTGCCCCTAGAGGACACTTCAAGATCAGACTTGGGAGACACTGAAAGTGTGAAGTATGTTATAAGTATGTTGTGTACATTTTGAGACTCATCCAATGCATTAGCACTTTTCAATGGGCAAATGAACATTGACTGAAATTATCTTTAGATCTCCCGGGTGACGGTATATCAATTTTATTTTATTTTACTTACGCAGAAGTATTTCATTTTCAGAAGTACTCATTTCAGTCTGTTTACTGGGGGGCGGACATCTTGATTAGAACGTAAAACATTTTTGCATTCGATTCATCATGGCAGTGCATAAGTGGCCCAGATTTTATGTTTAGGTAATATAAAATACTTTTGTGTAAGTTAAAAAAAAGAAAAAAACATTCTGTCGCCTTGGGAGACCAAAAGTTAATTTCAGTCTATGTTCATTCGCCCGGCTGTGATATGAAGCGAGAAAAGAACCAGCACCCCACTGCCCCCTGGGTCACCCTCACCTGACATCTTCTCTTCTCCCTTGCTGCCCTCGGAGGGCTTTAACGTTGCGCCCTCACATGTCGCTGCTGCCACCATCGCCATCGCTGCCGCCTCCGAGGCTTTGACCTCCGGCGGTCTGGAGGGTTTGACCTCCGGCGGTCTGGCGGGTTCCCCTTCCGGAAGCTTCTTCTGACTCAGCTGGAGCTGGCTGCTGAACTTCTCGTGCTGACAGGTCGAGGCAGAGAGGAGAGCTCAGAGTGCTAGAGGCTAAACAGGACTGGCAAACACTGTCACGATAGGTGGAATTCTATTCTGGGCTTTCTCTTATGGAAGGCTTTTACAATAGAATTTGAGCTTTAACCATTTCACTACCACACTAAAGAAGGTTAACCCTTTCACCCGGTTAACCGTCTGTAGTGTGGTCATGAAAGGGTTAACCATCTGTAGTGTGGCAGTGAAAGGGTTAACCTGCTGCATTGTGTCAGTGAAAGGGTTAACCCTTTGGTAGTGTGGTAGTGAAAGGGTTAAGTCCAATTACTGCACAGGACATGATACAGGTATAACTCAACCCCGGGGGAGTTAATGAGGATCTTATCTATCTGCATAAGGACAACTATATCGTTGAAGACTCATGTGGCAGATCATGTCATATCATTAGGTCTTATCGTTTCCAGTGCTACCGGGACAGCCTGCTCTGAACAAAGAGCATATTCATCCGTCTCGACAACTCTAGCATTTCGGCCCAATTCAGCAGAAAACGCTTTGCTCTTCTTGACTGAACATGATCTGTACACCGAGCATAATATCAGTTGCTGATGCAGGAAAAAAGCAACATAGGCTACTTCAAAACATTTCAACATACTGTTTTGGCAGGCATACTGTGTTCCCTCTATTTATTAGCATATAAGCTACTTCACTCCATAATCAGCATGCTGTCCAACCTTGAGTGCCTCCTCGGGAACGTGAAGCTCTCCTCGCACCACGGTGAACAGGTTGGTATGTGAGGCCGTGTTAAGAAACAACAAGCAACGGTGAGGTCTTTGCAAGCAATAGAACCACAAACTGATAGCCTTATCTATTATGTAAAAGTCAGGGTACACTGGGCTTTCAACGATTTTCAAGGACAGATAAAGTTACTGTACGTTAGGCTATTGTCACTCCATTACCACCCTTGTGGTGCACATCATTATGGAACACAAGCGTAAAATAAAAAAAAATTAAAACATATTTCAAAGGATATCATATCCGAACCTCAATTTGTCATCGGTCTTCAGCGTGATGTACATTTGCTCCTGTATTCTGACATCATTGACAAACGTCTGCAAGCGCGAGTAGAATGCGGTTGTAAGATTGATGCGAGAATGCGATCAAGTTGTACAATGTGAATATTAATATTATAAATACATAATAACTTCAAACACACATCATCCCGTACGTCACAATTTGAAATATGGTAAAATGGTAAAAGTGGTAAAAAAAAAGCAGGAGGTAAATCATTGTTTGTAGATTACTTATTAACCCACTCACCCCATTTAAGCTTCCTAGATCCTTCACTTTATGCTCGTCTGTATTCGGCTCATAGTTGACCACGGCGTGCTGCTTGTCAACACTGCGGGACTACAAGCACAGAAAGTCCAGTCAATCAACTGCTAATGAGCTTTCGGATGATAATCCGGCCAGATCGTGGATGAGGGGGGCTATAGTTACCTGTAGCATGAGCTCACAGTCATCCCGTCCCACGAAGATCATCTCTCTGGGGAGACGGTGGCGTGTCCCCCCTCCGCTCACCAGGAACCAGGAAGTCAGACTCATCTCTGCTTCAGCGGTTCACCTGGCTGAGTCCTAATGACACATCCTGTCTCCAGGACAACAGCAGGGTCACGCCATTACTGTGCTGTACTACTGTACTGTACTGTGCTGTGCTGTGCTGTGCTGTGCTGTACTGTGCTATGCTGTGCTGTGCTGTGCTGTGCTGTACTGTACTGTGCTCTACTGTACTGTACTGTGCTGTGCTGTACTGTGCTGTGCTGTGCTGTACTGTGCTGTGCTGTACTGTGCTCTGCTGTACTGTACTGTACTGTGCTATACTGTACTGTACTGTGCTGTGCTCTACTGTACTGTGCTGTGATGTGCTGTACTGTACTGTGCTGTGCTGTACTGTGCTCTACTGTACTGTACTGTGCTGTACTGTACTGTACTGTGCTGTGCTGTACTGTACTGTACTGTGCTGTGCTGTACTGTACTGTGATGTGCTGTACTGTACTGTGCTGTGCTGTACTGTGCTGTGCTGTACTGTACTGTACTGTGCTGTGCTGTACTGTACTGTACTGTACTGTGCTGTGCTGTACTGTACTGTACTGTGCTGTGCTCTACTGTACTGTGCTGTGATGTGCTCTACTGTACTGTACTGTGCTGTACTGTGCTCTACTGTACTGTGCTGTGCTGTGTTCTACTGTACTGTACTGTACTGTACTGTGCTGTGCTGTGCTGTGCTGTACTGGCTATTTTGAGGTGTCTGTAGCCTTTAGGGTCATCCTCGACTATAAAGACATTCGTAGTTGATTATTAGTCATAGATTTTGTTGATATGTGAAATTGTCTTCCCCCACATGAAATCACGTGGAAGGACCTCTTTAAATCCTGTGCTTACCAGGGATGTAATGTTTTTATAATTGGTTCAGCATGGACAAAAGCAAAGTCTTGCTCGACTAAGCCCAAACCGAGTGATTAATGGATTATGAGGGGGCAGCCCCCGCCCCTCTAGCAATGTGACAACAAATTAATCTCAGATCTGTCTGTTTGTCTATCTATCTAATTATCTATCTATTCCAACAGTGACCTAATTACTAACAACAAACTCATAATACTGTATGAAGAACACTTCAAGTAACTCAGGAAAATGTAACTCCTTTCCACAAGCTGTTTGTGTTTGTGTGTGTTTGTGTTTGTGTTTGTGTGCGTGTGTGTATTTCTATACTACAGGGGACCTGTTTAAACACTCATGCAATGGGTACCAAAAACATTATGGGGACAAATTTGGGTGTCCCCATTACACAAATTAGGTTATGGTTATGGTTATGATTAGGTTAGGGTTAGGGTTAGGGTTAGGGTTAGGGTTAGGGTTAGGTTATGGTTAGGGTTAGGGATATTGGGTTAGTTACAAAATACATGTAAGTCTATGTAATGTCCCCATTCACATAAACAAACATGTGTGTGTGCGAGTGTGTGTGTTTGTTTGTGTGTGTGTGTGTGTGTGTGTGTGTGTGTGTGTGTGTGTGTGTGTGTGTCTGTGCGTGTGTCTCTGTATCATTACCTTCAAGTTAATGCCCCAACACGCTGCCTTGTCTCTGGTCTCCAGCACTGCAGCTGACAATAAAAGGACAAAATCCCCATCATTCCAACAGAAATGAAATAACTCTGTGCGGCATGCCGGCCATGCCGCTAAACTCCCCAAATTTAATTATGGTATATATACTCAGCGGTGTCTCCAGCTCACCAAAAGCCAATGACACGCCACTGAAAGGAGAGAGAGAGAGAGAGAGAGAGAGAGAGAGAGAGAGAGAGAGAGAGAGAGAGAGAGAGAGAGAGAGAGAGAGAGAGAGAGAGAGAGAGAGAGAGAGAGAGAGAGCTTCAGCAGAGAGGAAATTGTGGGATGGAAAATAGGGTAAATGATGATGAGACAGGCAGATATCTAGAGACACGCAGACATGTAGGCTGCTGTAGTGGGTCTACTAATGGACTGGAATGAAACACACAGGGACAGACGGGTTCAGCATATACAGACAGGAGCCACAGCCATGGCAGGGAATGGGAACACGAGAGAGAGAGAGAGAGAGAGAGAGAGAGAGAGGGGGGGGGGGGGGGGACTGATCACCAAGGGTGTTGAAGTCAGAGGTTCTATGTAGAGATGTCTCCTCCTACTCTACCTCTCCCCCCCCCCCCCCCCCCAGGAGACCTCATGTACTGCTGCTCATACCATGTGAATGAATAAACCACGCTGCTTAAAGGCTAAAGATAGAAACCATGCCTCTTGACCATATTATTGTCGCCCTATAGCCGGATTCTGTCAACAAAGGGTTTTCTGCTTGACAAACCACATCCATATGGGACCCATGCTATTGTGATGTTGTTTTCACAGTTTCCATTATATGCATATGAGAGCGTAAAGCAGCACACTGAGCACAGTGGCTCTTTTAACTGAAACAAACAGCCATTCCTCCTGCTGCAGGATATCAGGCAGCAGGCCGTGCTGACTCATTCTCAAAGGAAACCATTGGTGAATAAGTGACATTTAATTACGAACACTTTGTCATATCTGGGGCCCATTGTGTGTGCATGAACGGACAGTCACAGGTCCAGGATAGGAATGGATCTTGACAGCCCCCTTTCCTTATTCTAGGATCGGGATGGGTTAACCCTATATTCGCGGACTCGCTTTGGTGGCCCAGATTTCGTGTTGTGTCGCTTGACCACACTCCATACACTATACACACACACTACACACACACACACATACATTTCCACTTCTCAAAATTATAGATCCCCATCCCGGATGACAGCTCGTCGGCTCTCTCTGCATATGAATATACTGTGTAGGCTATCGGATACAGAAGATAGGGTACAAGAGCAACGTTTACTTAAGCCATTTTATAGCCATGGGCTACCCTAACGTCATGATATTCCAATTTAAACAATGACATGACCTTGTCCGAATAGTCTACACAACCTAAAAATCACCGTAACCTCCTACTGTTATATACCCCAGTCCCCAGTCTATATATTAATTCCAGACAACGTAATAAACAGACCCATTTATTTATCTCTCCACCACCAGTCATTCTACAGCGGCATGCTATTGCTATTTACATTCATGGCATCGTTGTTACGTGCGTTTCTTACTCCAAATATGAGCTAATTTAGAGGGATTTACAATTATTATGACGCGGCGTGATACCATATCATCCCATTTAGACAACAGCTGATGTGCAGTCATGGCTTTACCGTAATGGACGAATGGGTCTTATAGGTCTGTCGGGCAAACACACACAACGATCAGTCTGTGAACCTACAGTATGTTGAATGCCCGGTGATGAGCACAATACACTGTGGTGTGGCCTGTAATAAATAGGAAAAGAGAAGCATACTCCACTCACCCGTTATTAGGCATGAGAAATCGAGCATCCAATATGTAAAGGCTAATGAACGGCGCAGCGAGCGAGCTGCCCAGCCCAGGTCCCGAAGCGCTACTGGTCCTTGGCCTCATGGCGGCGCTATGAGGCCGCGCAGCTCGGTGTAAAGGAGGATGGAGGCACAGGCAAAGCAGTCTAGCGATATTACGCAATTACAGCGACGACGCACCTTGCGTAAAGATACGGATGCTGTTGTGATCCCATTTGTGCCTCCAGGCTGCCTCCATACGGTTTGATCATCCCCTTTTCAGCCAAATGTCCTTCTCCCAGTCAGAAATGGCAGATTCCGTATTCCGTTTTACAAGCTTATTAGTCTACCCACTTTCAAAAACACTCTCAAAAAACACCTACGTGAGACTGCAATTCGAAACTGGCCCCTACAAATGTCCTAACCTAGTTGTACAGTAAATGACCAAGTAAGGCTTTGTCAATATTCCAATGCACAGTGTAAAATGTGTGTGTGTCCCCTACCCAACCCCCCCCCCCACCTCCAATGTACAGCCCTCACCTCACCCAACCCACCCAACCCCACCCCACCCAACCAACCTCCTCCAATGTACAGTTTCTACGCCAAATGTATATACACTCCTTTTCTGGACACTTTTGTATCACAAACAGTACTGTATTTGCAAATCTGATATGTCATAAATGTATAGATGTAGCAGTACTGTCTATCTGTATGTCATGTATGTCATATATGTTATGATGAATTGAAAATGGGGGACCCTGATGTAAACAAGACGAAAGTCTTTCTCTGGTCTGCATCCCCTTAACAATTGTATGTATTGAGCTGTACTGTACTGTACCCATTCTGCAATCTGTTAATAAACTTTTCAATCAATCAATCAAGTCTAGATGGAAACATAGGTCCACCTACATGGTCTGGATTTTTTTCGCCACGTTAACAACATAAACAAATTAAAACATTTCCCCAAACAATATTGATCCAAGGAATTCAGTGAATTTGTTATTTTTAAGATTCAAACACATCTTGATTCTATTTCAGGACAAGAAAATGCAAAAAAATAACTGACATTTTTTAGATCACATCTCTATTTTATTTTCCCACTTTACTCAAATGTAGTCCATCAGATGAGATCAATTTGAGGTTAATATTGGAAATACAATGTTAATAAAGATTGTATCATGCTGTTATGCCCTAAATATTGTAGATTTTGTGTAAACAAGGCCAAAAGTGGAAGACTAATGAAAAGACTAATTCGTCCTACATAGACAAATTAACACATTTTCCTATAGATACAATTTGAAATCCAGGGAAATATGTTTTGTTAAGGTTCAAACAAAGTACTATTACAGTACATCTTCTCTGTTGGCACAACATTAAAACCTAAACTACTACTAATCATCATCATAATCATCATCATCATCATCATCATCATCATCATCAAAGAGATCGTCAAAGTCTATCTCTCCAATCTCCATCCTCGTCACACTCGTACTCTCCATCCTCCTCATCCACTTTATGTTTTGCATAATCTGCCTCCTTATTAAGAGCTTCTTGCTCTTCTGACTCCACTTTCTGGGCTCAACAAGAGAAGGAGGGAAGATGGGTCCAATCGTCCAGACAGGCTCTAACACCCCCTCATCCATCATCTTCTCCCAGCCCATATCCTGATCATAGGGTTTGGGCCTCTCAAATATTGGCTGGTCTGCTCTTTTGTAGCAGGCAACTCTGAAGTTGACTCGCTGTACATGTGGGATGAGACAGACCTTGGGAGGAGGCAGGTGTTCAAGGTCTACTTTGGATCTGGATATGCCCATCAACCTCCAAGAACTCATGCATTACCCTCTCTCGCCATAGGGGAGAACTGGTAAGAACGTTTTCTGCTTTTGGGTTTCCTATAGCCTAAATTCCTTAATAGTAGGTATATTATTATTATAATTATAATAATTATTATTATTCTTAGTAGTAGTAGTAGAAGTAGTAATTATAGTAGTAGTAGTAGACATAGAAGTAGTAGTAGACATGGTAGTAGTAGTAACAGAGTCCATTCTCTTCGGATCAAATAACAAACTCAGCAAAACCAACGGCCTCTCTGTTGTCACAAGGAAAGATGAAATTACATACCTGGGTTCCATCCTAGAGGCAAATCTTTCCTGTGACAAAATGGCATCCAATGTAATCAAAAAAGTCAACCAACGAACAAGATTATTGTACCGGATCTCCTCTCTGGTAAACAAGAATACCCTGAAGACTCTAGCAGGAGCACTTATTCAATGGTACTACAGCTATGCTTGCACCTCATGGTACCAACGCACCTCAAAGGCAATAAAAACAAGATTACAAACATCACAAAACAAACTGGTCAGACTACTGCTTGACCTTACTCCTAAAACCCACCTCACCCCTGCCCATTTTGACAACCTAGGATGGCTTAGAGTAGACGACAGAGTACAGCAACTTGCAATGGGCCTGGTCTTCAAGATACACTACACCACTAAGGTACCCATGTACATGTCGAAATACTTCCCAAAGGTCAGTGAATACCACGACCACAACACCAGAGGCAGTTCCACAAATCATGTTCAACCCATATTCAGCACAAACAAGGGTCTAAACACGTTTCGCAATTATGCCACATCAATGTGGAACGCCCTACCCACAGCCGTAAAAAAATGTGAATCACTACCCACCTTCAAAACCGCTCTCAAAGAGTACCTATGGGAGGCTGCAATTCGAAACGGGCCCCCATAAATGTACAAACCCCCCCTAATGTACAGTTTCCTCCCCCTCGTATGTATATATTTTCTCTGTTAGGATCTCTGTTTAACAGTACTGTATTTGCATATCTTGTATGTCACAAATGTAACAGTACTGTATACCTGTATGTCATAAATGTCATGATATATATTTGTATGGCCCCCGTAAATGTTCAAACCCCCCCTCCCACCCCCTCCTAATGTACAGTTTCCTCCCCCTCGTATGTATATAGTTTCTGTTAGGATCTCTGTTTAACAGTACTGTATATTTGCATATCTTGTATGTCACAAATGTAACAGTACTCTATACCTGTATGTCATGAGGGCGGCTGGGTGGCGCAGTGGACATTGCACTCGTCACCAACGCAAGCGACACCGGGTTCAAATCCATCTGTCGGCGTTGCCTCCGGCTTGGGCCGGCAGTCATACTGGCTCAATTGGCAGAGTCAGTGGGTGGAAGTCAATGGGTGGTAATCTGGTCATTGTAAACAGCGACTCCTACAGGTCGGTTTGGGGACACCTGCACAGCAGAGACAGGAAGTAGCGGGGGTAGTGTGAGCCTCCCACACGTTACACCTCGCCGCTGGCAGGTGAAAAGATGTGACAGGCTGCCTCCTCGTGTACCGGAGGGGACACGTGATGCAAGGCTTCTATCCTCCCTACGACCGACCTGTGGGGGGCATATGCGAGCAACGTTCAAGACAGGGGAGGAAACAGCGAAATTGGGATGGGAGAAAAATAAGGAGAAAAAGTGGATCAAACAAATACCTGTATGTCATGTACAGTATATGTCAGAAATTTCATGATATATATCTGTATGTTGCGTATGTCATAAATGTCATTATGAATTGAAAATGGGGGACCCTGATGTAAACAAGATGAAAGTCTTTCTCTGGTCTGCATCCCCTTAACAATTGTGTGTATTGAGCCGTACTGTATTGTATCCATTCTGCAATCTGTTAATAAAGTTTTCAATCAATTAATCAATCAATCAGTAGTAGTAGAAGTAGTATTATCCCTGCTGAAATAAAATCAAATAAAATGTATTTGTAAAGCCCGAAATCACAAGGTAATGTCCCCATGGGCTGGACAAGTCGATCATCAAGCCAGTGTAGCTAGTGTAATTCACGACGAGGACGTCCAGATTGTTGAATCGTACAAATACCTGGGAACTGGGTTTGACTGTAAATGATGTTCAACTTAAATACAGAGTCCATTGTCAAAAAAGGTCAGCAGAGGATCTACCTGCTGAGAAAGCTGAACTATTTTAATGTTAGTGCGAAGATCCTGAGCACTTTTTATAGTTATTTTATTGAAAGCCTCTTAACTTTTTTTTTATCTGCTGGTTCAGTGACCTATCTATTAAAGATAGGAACAGCCTACAGTATATTGTGAAAGTGTGCTCCAAAATAATTGGAGTAAAACAGAGAGACCTATGTTCTCTCTGGACGGACCAGGTGGTCAAGAAGGGGACGAGCATCACAAATCAACCTCTCCACGCTCTGTCTCAGCGGTTTTCACTGTTGCCTTCTGGCCGCCGTTATGACGTTCCACCAAGTAGGACCAACCGTTACGCCAAATCTTTTGTACCCTCGGCTATCAGACTTTTAAACACAGACAGTAGTCATTTTAAGTAGCCTTTTACACTTAGTTGTCTGTTTTTACTTTTACTTTTACTGGATTGTGTATTGCATGGAATGTTGTTGTTGCCGTGCTGTCAATGAGATGTTTTGTTTTAGTTGTTTGTTGTTTTTGTTACTCGTGAAGCTACAAATATGAATTGCCCCACGCGGGATCAATAAAGTTGTCTGAATCTGAATCTGAATCTAAACAAGTCATTGAAGTCAAGAAGAAACATCACAATAAATCAAGAACAAAAACCCACCATGAAATCCAAAATAAATGTCAAATAAATGTCAAATAAATAAATGTAACACTCCCAGACATAGCCTACCCCAGCGAAGGTAAGGAAAAACTCACTAAAAACCTAGTGTAGCAGCCTGAATATTCTACAAAGTATTCAGTAGTGCTAACTAACTGTTACTTTCCCTGTGTGTGTATAACGTGTGATTTACAGTGTTCCTTTGGATAGACTAACAGTGTTCCTTTGGATAGCTCGCCCAGTCTAACGACGAGGTGAGGGGCTACTCTTCTCCAGATGCAGTATGGATTACTAGCAATAACATTGAGCCTTTTGTTCCCTTTCTGGAGCGGTCTTTGCGTGGGACCAGTGGAGGTTGCCAGCAGGGGGCGGAGTGCAGTGGTGGCAGGTGGAGCAGTGGAGAGAAGCAAGCAACGAGGAAGAGGGCATTACCTGGAGGCGAGGGGAACAGGAAGTCCTCTTCGGCATTGGACTTGGCCGTGAACGGTCGCAGCCACAACGGGTGTGTGCTTTGGAATAGCCCCGTTGAAGAAGTCAGTGAAGGGGAGCCCCGTCGGAGCGAGCGGTGGGTGATGAGACATACTTGCTAGTGACGGGTTATCCTAGAAGTATCAGCGATAGTGTGTGAGTAAGAGAAACTGAACCCAAGGACTAACGTCTAGAGCTAACGAGACTAACGTCTAACGTTATCGGGTTATAGTAGTTACTGTGTGCGGTATAGTAGCATGCCGCTAACGGCTCCGTCTGACTTGAGTAGACTACCGGGCACGAGGCGCTGAAGAGACCGGTGGTTTAGCCAGCCACGTTGCGTTAACAGTGTAACCGAATAGCAGGAGGGTGCGCCGAGACCCAAAGCTTAGCTGTGTTTAAGGTAGCCAAAGTATTAGCTCGCGCAACAGAAGCAAGCCAGCAACAGCAGCGGTGGACGTTTCCCAGACGGTACAGAGGACGCCTCTTCCCACCAGCAGAGGACGCCATACAGCAAGCTCTGCCAGCTAACCACTGCCTGCTGTTCGCCCAACCTGCTGGCTGTGCTCGCGGATCGCCGACGACATCTTGTCATCCGGACTAGTGGTGACAAGAGTGGGTCCGCCATCTTGGCTAAGTACTAACAGTACCACGTGTATCAACAGCAACGTCCATTGAAGTGAACGCTAATCACCAGTGTCTAAGGGGTACCCCAAACAATTTAAGCCGGCTTAGGTTAGGTTTTTTTTGATAACGTGGGCCCACATTTATTGGTTATTTTTGTTATTTGTTTATTTGACTGTTTGATTCTGAAATTCCCAATGTGTCTACGTTCTATGCCTGGGTTCCCCCAGTACAAGCGGGGTGGTTTAATGTATTGAGCACTCGGTGCCTATGGTGGGAAGAGCTTCCCCTACATTGATAACAAGAGCACCCGGTGCCATATGAGTAAGAATTAACGTTGTAATGTATAACCTGCCCAGGCTTCACTAAAAGTAGATCTAATCGGGATCATTGTGTGTGTCTGTTTCTTTGAGTTCCATTTGCTACTTTATTCTCTGGGTAAATATTGTGACTACATAATTATTTAACCCTTACACCCCATTTACAGAATAGCATTTGAAGGGTCTATACAGGTGGTCAAGGAAGGGTACTGCTTAAAGGGAAGCCCAATAATACTATTGAACTGACAGTCACTGGGTGTGGGAGGGCTGTCGGAGGTACTGAGGGAGTGAGGGTGTGTGGGGAGCTACTGCTGACCGCCTTGGAAGGCGAGGGAGACCAGAGTACCAGTCCCCAGGTTAGTAAATCCTGGGCCCCATCCACTCCAGCTGCAAGCCCTCCAGAACGACGTTCCGGGCCAAAGACGGGGGTACTTATAGGTCCAATACTATAGTATCCTACTACCCAGTGTCTGTGTACTACTACTCCCACAAGCAGGGATAATCCACCCTTCTACACTAGCAATAGGAAAAAAGCACCACAGGCGATGTGGAGGAGAGAAACCTTAGAAGGGCCGTTCAAAGGGGGATCCCCCTACTTGGATGTCCATCATAATAGTGTTGCTATGGATGATCGATCGGTGGAGATTATAACAGGCGAATACTGTTGGTATGATATACGTGTAATAAAACACAAACATGTACATGCAATAGCAACTGGGGTACATAAGAACATTTTTGAATTATTTAAATAGAATAGAGCTAAGAACAACAACAAAAAAAGAAAGAGCATATGGGAAACAAGCACTAGTATGAAAATAGGATAAATGTCAAGGCTTGGAGCTCAAAATATCAGAGTCATATTCCATTTGCACACGTGTATGTATTCCGCTCGGATCCATTTGAAGTATGGGGTCGACGTGGAGAGGATCACACCATCCTGGCCATCACCATGAGACATCCACCACCTTGGCCATCACCATCAGACATCCACTCACAGAGAGACAGGGAGATGGGGACAGGCGTTAGACAGTTTGCGTGTTTTTGGTAGGCAGACATAGGAGCAATAGATACATGTAGTAAGCATAGTAAGAATAGAAGTACTTAACCAGTAATGAACTAGAACAGGCATGGTTTAAACATTGTAGGTCGGACAGAGGACGGTATGAAGCTGATCCATGACCTCAATGGTCCTCATAACCAATATGGGGTAGAAGAGTCACTGCAACCTTCCACAGGGTTCAAGACCGAAGAGAGATCATCCATCCTAGAAGACATGTTACATTCACTATTTTATCTAGTCAAGTCAAGTCAAGAGTTTTATTTGTCACGGCATACAAGGCATACAGTGAAAATGTGGGTGGTCATGCCCGCAGCGATTGTGCAATAATATTATCACTTATCACATTAACCGTTTATTATGGATGCCATAGTCAACCTGCCAAAAGGCCTAGTCCTTGCTCACATTAATATATGTAGCCTGAGGAACAAAACTTATGACCTTGCTCCATTCTTGGAGTCAAATAAGGTTGATATTCTAGCAGTTTCCGAAACTCATCTGGACAGCTCCTCCAAAGATTCTGAGGTTGAGATTTATGGTTTCTCAATTTACAGACATGATAGAAACGTTAGGTTATGTATATAACCAAGTTCTGTTAATACTAGTGACGCTCAGCGTCATATTGCATATATCTCGCTTCAGCGTATACACTGAATACATTTCAAAATGTACCTTTATATGCCAGCATTCATCTGGCCACACCCCCCATCCGCTTACCTACATAAGCAGGGGTGGTGCCACACACTCATCTCCTTCCCAACAAATTTCACCACAATGAAAAATCAAGGGCCGCAGCGGCGTCTAGACACTGAGCGTCACTAGTATTAACAGAACTTGGTTATATACATAACCTAACGTTCTGCTTCATACTAGCTCCGCTCAGCGTCATATTGCATAGCAGGAGCTGAGCGGGAGCTAGAAGCTCGACAAATGTACCCCTCTGAGGCCCCCCACAACCATCAGATCAGGGAGGACCGAGCCCCCCCGACCCCCCCTAATGGAGGGCACCCCCCCTATTGGGGGATCACGGGAGGGCGACAGACCCGACCGTGCGAAGAGGCACTCAAGCAACTCAACGCACAGGGTGAGCAGACCGTGGCTTGACCCCACGACTACACACACGCACAACCCGCATGCCACCCGGGAACGAACGGAGGGAACAACCTCGTTACTGCCCCCAGAATCACGGGGTCAAGGGCAAACCCAACCCCGTGGCAAGGCCGTAGCAGCGGAGCGCGAAGGAAGACCCAGACCCACCAAAGGGACTGGACCCCCTGGAACGGGGGCCCGGAGAAGTCCATGATGCCAGCATCAAGACCCCACCAGGTGGGCACTTAGTGACCCCGCCCCCCACATCGCCAGCGTATTCGGACAAAGGCCCCTCAGCCGAGCGGGCCCTGTCCCCCCAATAGTCCACCGCCTGGCACACTGACCCTGCAGAACAGGCAGTCAGCATGGCCGTAAGCACACAAAAAAGGTTAACCAACGGAAGCAGGCAGCGCACCGGGGAAAAACCAGGCAACAGGCTGTTAACCCGAGCCTGGAGACTGCGGACGAGACAGGCGCCAGAGGGGACAGCTGAACACAGCCGCCCCGGTGGAAGGGGTGTATGCTGGCGTTGTTGCATGACCGAGCCTCCATTTAAAAAAAAAACCCACCCAGAGGGGTTGAGGCAGAGAAGGCTGACACGATTGGCAGACGTCATGAACGTGCAGGGGCACCCTCAACCGGGTAACCCGGGAGTTGACACTGCTCCAACACACCAGGGAATCAACCACCTTGGCGTTACCCAATGCGGTGGTTGTTCCTATAACCCCTCAAGAAAAAACTCCAAAACACACCTGCGGGTATACACCGGCTATACCGCAGTACAAGTGTTTCAGTTTTCAAAAAAGGGTTAACCCAGGCCTACGGGTCGACGAAACATTACTTCGGACCGGGCCCGGCGATACGGGAAGCACAGGGTCACCAGAGGAGGTCAAAGACCACCCCAACAGGCCCCTCTTCGCCATGCGTGAGAGAGGAGCGAAAAGAATGGAGAACCAGCCCCAAGCACACCGTACTTGGTATTCCCAGGCGGTCTCCCAACCAAGTACTAACCAGGACCAACCTGTGTAGCGGCCGAGATCTGACGAGATCGAGCGTGTACAGGTTGGCATGGCCGTAAGCCATTACGACAGTGCAGAGTACAAAATGTACCCAACCAGGGCCTCCATAGCGCTTAACCCTGTGACACCCGGACCAACCTGGCATTTTTCCCCCTGAAAAAGCCCAAGTCCCTCAGGGTACCAGAACAGCAGATCTGCATCCCCGGCGGACAACGGGTTCAACTGATCCGGACCAGCGTGACCAGAACCAGTCCTGTGCCCTAACCACGCCGACATGCCTACTCCAGGAGAAGGGGCAGATATGCGTGTTGATCCTAAACATGAAAAGAAGGCGCCACCCAGACGTTCGGGGCGAACCGCGCCCGGTGGCCCACCCCCAGGGTGTGAGACCCCTCTACATATGTTCAGATCCATTCCGTCATCATCCCCCAGATATGAACGTGAATCCGTCGACAACCAAAACAGGTTGTCGGAAGAGGAAAAACCTCCATCCCAGTTGCTTTATAAAAACACCGTTTTAACCTCAAGCAACCAAGGCGTGCCAGTCAGTCGCCTGATTACAGAACACCCCGAGCTAGCACTATGCGTGCGTCGGGACACAACCACATCAATGAACAGGCTATTTAGACCTGTCATTGAATCCCAAGGCGCCCAGGGGAACGACAAGAGGGGTGTGATACTTCCTAACTCCAACTCCTTTTAAAAGAAAAGAACAGTATGTATCCCAGTCTACACAGCCGGGGGTAAAAAAATTTCACATTTTTACATCCCACCACCCTCCCATAGGAAGGAAACACTGAAGGAGGCACTGAACCCATACCCACTCAATAATTGAATTGAATCGAATACACACACAATAGAGTAGGACTCCTTCTTGAGGTTCCACTCACCTTGACAATCTGAGGAGGAGGCTCTGTACTCTGAGGAGGCTCCCTCACATGGAAGGAGAATCCCAACTCACAGAAGGCCCGAATAGGAGCTTCGTGAGGAGGAGCCCTGACCACCCCCTGAAACAGATCCATCATATGGACCTGAACAGCACACGGAAGTCCTACCAACAGAGACGCGCACAGTGACGTACTCTATGGCGGGGGGATTTCTGCGGTGCACACGCCCAATATTCCAGGGCGTGGGACCAGGAAACTCCCCCCCCCCCCTCACCCTGTAACGTGCCGAACCGCAACGTGACAGGAACCTTGAAGGACAGGTGGGTTTACCCCTGACCAACAGAAAAAAGGGGGAGAAAAGGTTACCAGTTCACCCCTTTACGACCCCACACCCATGATACGATGTAATGACAAAAAAGAATATGACGCAGTCATAGTCAGCTCCATGAAGCGTCTAACAGCTTCACACAGCGCATGCGCTAACCTGCTATCAGATTTTTACTAAGGAAAAAACAGAGTAGAGAGGGCCCTCCAAGAGCCCCGGTACCAAACTTACACATGTGCTTCTGTGGCCAGCCCAACCCAGTTGTAGGTCACACGACACACACAACCCATTATCACCTACAAAAAATGGCAAAAAACACTACAGAGGAACGCCGTTTTTCATAATGAGAGAATACATAATTCTCGATTAGTATTGGCCACAGGCCTTGCTAAGCACACACGAAAAGCGACCAAACAATCCTTTCTTTTAGGAAAATAAAGTTTCTCAAGCTGTTTTAGCACAACCTCAGCAATCAAGCTAAGGGTTACATCGTATCCCTACCACACAGTGACACAATATAGTGTAACAACATGTCTGAGAGGAGGATGAAGAAGTCCCCAGGGAACCGGGGGGAAACACAACCCTCCTACTTTACCCTTAATACGGCCAGTTAAACAGGTAAACCTGTCAATATGTGAACACACTGTTCATTGTCATTACAGGCTGAGAGAAGAATCATTCTTTACTCATATGTCACTAAGCATAGCTTTATAGGTTAGTTTAACCCCCTTAGTTGAGAGTGCACGGTACAAGAACACACATGATGTTTCTCAACACAACAAACCAGATCATTTTCACATCTGTAATAAACAACACGATTTGCATGGAGAAGCTAATACCAGTGACAAGACAATTCACACATAACTCGCATCGTATCCTAAATGTAGTGCAGCAACACTCGTTTTGGAAAACATCGTTATTTACAAAACATTTAGAAGGGAAAGCAAGAAGAAGTGCTCAAGGTCTGGTCAGACCTTGCCTACCTTGAGCGCAGATCAAGCGAAACTGCAGTCTCTAACAAGGCACCGTAGTAAACACAGCCGTTCCGTGTTGTCGACCTGGGCAGCGTCGCCGCTCCATCCCGCCGCTACGGTCCCCCTTGTTGACGCAGTCCTTGCCGTCCTGGCTCAGGGCAGGTTCGACGAACATCCTCTGTCAAAGATGACGTCGTAGTCAAGAGTGTTTAAAACATGTTATAATCAAAGCACGTTCAACAGTGTAGCATTAAGCTAACGGCCGCCCTCGGCCGATAGCAGCAAGCTAACGTTTCCTAGCCTAGCCTAGGTAGGCCAAAACTAGCATGCAAGCTAACGTTTCCTAGCCTAGTGATCACAACAGGCTAGCGCCGCAGCTAACAGCTGACTGGCTAACAGTAGGCCACCACTAGCACGTAAGCTAAGCAGCTATCACCTGAACTTGTACACAATGATATAACAATCACTCAGACAGGCCGCCGTTCTGAAACCCTCCTCACTGTTTAAGAGAGAAGAGAAACGAAATGTTAACACAGTTTTACAACGGTGATTTTACCAACACCCGGCGGGGCCAGCACAATTCCCATCTGGGCCGTAGCTGACTTGAACACAGATCTTCCACTAATGAACATCCATGCCCATATTTCCTCGTGAGGGAATACTCTCATTTGTATATGAAAGACGGGGCCTCATGGTGACAGATAAACATCCACTCGTCCAGAAAACACAGGGATCACCAGTGTTACTGGTCGTGGCCCACTAGTTAACTATAATGGGCTTCAGACCAAGGTCCTCTGCCGTTGCCTAAGAGGCTTGAACAAAGGACCCTTAATCTGGGGCCGGTGTCCGTAAACATTGTCAGCTAGCCCCCATAGCACTAACAGACAAGTGGAGCTCGCAAGCAAAACATCACTCACCAACCTGGAACCCACCGCTCCTCACAACAGCGGCGCGTCGTACAGTCCAGCTGCCGCTGAAAGGTTTTACCGCAACCAGCCACAGCAAAGAACTGCAGTTGGGAGGCATGCAGCGGCGTGCTCCCAATACGAAAACCGGTGGAGGATTTTTAGAATGATCATCATCTTCCAGACACTCCAGTACGAAGACAATATCGCCGTATTTTCTCGAATATAGTGAGAGAGAAAATAAAGATATGATGTCAACGTATCTTCGTTCTTCCTTTCCTCAGAGTAAATATTTTTCTCCACGTCAAGTGGGCATATGAGCAGCACGTTGCTTGTGATGAAATTTGAGAAGGAGATGAGTGTGTGGCACCACCCCTGCTTATGTAGGTAAGCGGATGGGGGGTGTGGCCAGATGAATTCTGGCATATAAAGGTACATTTTGAAATGTATTCAGTGTATATACGCTGAAGCGAGATATATGCAATATGACGCTGAGCGGAGCTAGTATGAAGCAGAACTGGTTTGGTGGTGGAGTGGCAATTTTTATTCAGGAACATTTCCCTGTGAAACTTAGGCAGGATTTAATGATAAATGATATTGAAGCTATATGGCTACAAGTGCAACTCCCACACCTGAAACCTATACATATTGGCTGCTGTTATAGGGCACCCAGTGCCAATATACAGTATTTAAGTAGCTTGTGTGACATGTTGGACAGGGCCACAGAGGAAAATAGAGAGTTGTACTGTCTTGGTGATTTTAATATTGATTGGCTTTCTGAAAATTGTCCTCTGAAGAACAGGCTCAAAACCATAACTGACACCTGTGGATTATTGCGATTAATTTTCCAACCAACGAGAATTTCCATGAATCATTTTGGGGTTAAAACTTCAAAATGCGGGGGCGGTCAGGTGGCGTAGCGGAGATTGCGCTCGTCACCAATGCAAGAGGCTGCGGTCTCGACTCCCGGAGTCAGCATTGCCTTGGCTTGGGCTGATCGCTATACTAACTCGTTTGGCTGGGTTAGGGGGAGGGAAGCCGTGGGTGAGAAACTGGCATTGTGGACAGCGACGCCTACAGGTCAGGTCTGGGCGCTTGCTCAGCGGAGGCAGGACTTGAGGAAGGCAGCGTGACCTCCCATGCGTTACACTTCACCAATGAGAGCCCTCGCTGCCAAGTGAGAAGAGAGCCACTGGCTGTCGCTGCACGTGTCGGAGGAAGCGTGCGGATACTTCAGGGTTCCCTTGTACCGACCAGTAGGAGAACATGCACAAACAACCAGGTAGGGGAGGGGGGGGGGGAATTGGCACAACGACTAAATTGGGACGGGGAGAAAACAGAGAAAAATCGGAGAAAGAGAGATACAAAAAAATATATATATATGTATTGATCACATTTACATTAATACTCCCGATCTGAGCTCTTCACCCGTTTCAGTCCCAGTTGGCTTCAGTGACCATCATTTAGTTGCTGTCTCCATAAGCTACCTAGGGCCTGTCCTAAAATTATAATTTCTAGATCATATAAGAAATTTTATGAAGATGTTTTTCTTGAAGATCTTAAGAATATTTCTTTTATATCCACTTTTTCTATTTTTCTCCCATCCCAATTTAGCTGTGCCAATTCTCCCCTCCCCTGTCTTGAACGTTGCTCGCATGTGCCCCCCACTGGCCGGTTGTAGGGAGGATAGAAGCCCATCGCATGTCCCCTCCGATACATGTTTAGGCAGCCAGTCGCATCTTTTCACCTGCCAGCGCGGACTCTCATTTGGCGAGGAGTAACGTGTAGGAGGCTCACACTGCCCCCGCCATTTTCCTGTCTCTGCTGTGCAGGCGCCCCAACCGACCTGTAGGAGTCGCTGTTTACAACGTCCAGATTACCACCCATCGACCTCCCACCCGCTAACTCTGCCAATTGAGTTAGTATGACGGCCGGCCCAAGCCGGAGGCAACGCCGACAGCCGGATTCGATACCGGTGTCTCGTGCGTTGGTGACGAGCGCAATGTCCGCTGCGCCACCCAGCCGCAAGATCTTAAGAATATTGATCTCTTTGAATTTATTTATGGAGCATTTTATGAAAATTGTGAACATTCATGCACCAAATTCATGGCTAAAGCCAAATGTGCGCCATGGATAGATATAGTACTGAAGAACTTGATGGCTCAAAGGGACGAGGCCAAAAAGGTTGCTGCTCTTTCTGGATCTTCTGTTGACAGAAAACTTTATTGTACGTCAAGAAATCAGGTGACCAAAATTTATCAAATAAATAAAATAACTTACTATCAACAGAGAATTTCTGAAAGCGGTAACAAATTATGGAATGAAGGGAATCATGGGTAAAAAGATTACCTCCATTTCTTTTGTAGAATCAGATGGCTTGACTAAGCCACTTCAGATCGCAAATGATTTTAATGATTATTTTGTCAACAAGGTCTCTAAACTTAGAGAGAATATGGACAGTACTGTCAATTCTAACTCTGATGTGCTTATACAAAAGCACATCATGAATGATAAGATGTGCACTTTTGAATTCCACCAGGTTTATGCTGGAATGGGTGAAATGTTGTTGAGCTCTCTACCTGTTGGCGGGCCTGCTGGTACTGACCTCCTTGACAGTAAGTTGTTAACAATATCTGTGGCATATTGTGGTACCCTTGACTGGGATTTCATAATCAATATGTCTGTAAATAGAAAATATATGCAAATGCCTTGTATACTTTTAGCAGCAGAGTGGTTTGCAGTGCTAAATAAGGAACCATTCTAGAGACAGTTGCATCAGCAGACCAGCCCAAACTTGATAACAGCAGGAACAGTCACTCAACCCCCCACTCAAGCAACGGCTAATCTATAGAACAAACAACACCTTTCCATGGGGTGACAGTTGCACCAAGAAGCAAGAGGCTAAATGAAACAATTATAGATTAGAGACAAAACACACTGTTGGGTCATCACTGAAACTGAAAGATTAGATCTTCCCACGCTCAGCAAATATCTGAGATAAATGGTTAATTCAAAGAATGAAATGTACTTACAGTATGTTAGACTGGAAATAATTCAAACCATATCATATTAATCTATCTGACTTATTAAATAAAAGGATTTGAATGTCATTTAGAATGTCACCTGGTTATGAAAGTAATAGTGTTATTTCACTCTTGTTATAAATCCTGTTAAATTGATCACAGTTATATTATAAAGATTTAGTCTGGCAAAAGCAGGCTTGTGATATTTCATATAGGCAATTTGGTATTAAAATATAGACAACTCCACATTGGGTTAATGGCAATGCTGAATGTATATGCAACTCATTACATTAAATCTAAAGGTTCTAGTGTTAAAACTGTTAACTCATCAAGAAGCCACAGCCCAAAATGAGGGGGCCATAGGACCCCCCTGGGGCTGCAGAAAACCAACCCCCATTGTGCAAGGACCAGACCGCCCCAACAGAGGAAACGCCTGTTGGTAGAATCAAGACAACCGGATTGGACCAACTTAATATATGGACGTGTTATTATTGGTTGATGCCAGAGTATAAAAACCAGAACGCATTGTTAGAAGGTAGGCCAGACAGATACCCGAAACCCCAGGGGGTGCTGGCCTCCCTGCTCCAGAGACTATGCTGTTTGCCATGACGTAAGTAAACCATAGAGTCACTGTTGGTGATGTTTAGTTTAAAGGTAAGGTCCCTAGTTGGGACCAGGTTTAACTATGTGATGGCAAAGGTATATTCTATTTCATTGATGTAACAGGACTATTGTTATATGTACAGACTGGTTTTGATGTGTAAACCTCAACAATCCTTTGTACAGCCTGTTTGATGTACTATGAAATAATCACTGTATGTAAACAACCTTTTATTCTCTTTGAGCCCCGCGGCAATAAATCATTTGAGTTGAACTATAGAACTCTTGTTGTCTGACTGCACCATTTATTCTCTACTGGCTATTTTGGAGTCAGATGAGGACCATCACTATCATTCTGTGTCTTTCTTCCCTCCAGTTAGCAACCTGTATGCACTGTGATTAATCTAATGTATTGACTGATTAATAATATACGACAGATTGGTGCGTCGTGACCCGTTCTATGATGCCCCCCGAAAAAGGTGTGTAGTGGGTTTTGGTGTGCCAGCTGCTCAGAGCCGCACGACCCCTGCGCATGAGGAATGAAGCCGGGGTTGGTACAGTCATGGTTTACAGTGCAGAGTTTGCTGTCTGGATGCGGGAACGAGGAATGAATGTGGGTTGGTCGTGTAACCAGTTGGGGCCCAGGGTGAATGTGGTTTTTGCGTGCGGGGATGGTGGAGCGGTGGTTAGATAGACTATCCAAGATAAAGGGGGCGCGCTTGTTGTCCAGTAAATGCGCAGCTATGAGCTTTAATGGCTGTGTGATTATTCAGAGGCAGGAGGCCGTTTTCGGCCCGCTTGCTTGGGGTTTAGGGCGATAGATACAGGCAGCGTGTTTATGCCAAGCCTAAGTGGGGGGGGGGGATAGAATTTTTTTGTTGTTGGTTAAGTTTAGAACCGCGATCCAGGACAGAAGCACAGAAGTTTCTCAAAACCGTGCTTCTAGATGGGAGAATAGATATTAAAGTGACCAGGAACGTGCTTCTAAGAGGATGTTGGAAGCGCAGATGAAAGAGAGGAGGGAAAGGTGCTTAGATTAAATACAACCCAATATTGTGTGAAATGCTACAGTATGGATCAGGGATGGATCATGCGAATAGTGTGGGATTATAGTACTGTTTGATAATCGTGGCCATTGAACGTGTCGTGAATAATTACGGTGCGATAAAGAGTACATTTAGATGTTAATGGGTTCGCGATCAAGCTTGCGTTTGGATCAAGAATGATAGCGAAAACATATTGATGAGTTGAGGCTGTCCGAACTTCTGGATAAGAAGACGGATGGGCTTACATTTTACATTTTACATTTAGTCATTTAGCTGACGCTTTTATCCAAAGCGACTTACAAGTTCTGTACGACAAGCCATCAGGAAGGGCACAACTCTATCAGCTGAGTAACAATGTTCATCAAAGTGTTGAGTGCTACAGTGTAGGTTAGTTTATTAGGACAAGTGCATGACAGTATGGTTAGTTAGGGTTAGATAATTTTTTTATTTATTTATTTTTTTTAATTCAGATAATGGTTGAAGAAGTGCGTCTTTAGTCGAGGGCGAAAGATTGGACGTGTTTCGGCTGTCCTAACTGGGGTGGGTAGTTCATTCCACCATTGTGGGGCAAGGACTGAGAATAGGCGACTTCTCTTTGATGACCCTCCCGGAGCTTGGATAGGAGTAGGTCTGAGGCGGCCAGAAGAAGCAGAGCGTAGGGGTCTTGAGGGTGTGTAGTTAGAGACCATTGACCGGAGGTAGGCGGGAGCAGTTCCCTTTGCCGCACGGTATGCTAGGTCGAGGGCCTTGAAGCGGATTCGTGCAGCAATGGGGAGCCAGTGTAGGTCCCTAAGAAGTGGGGTGACATGGGCCGACTTCGGTAGGTTTGAGATCAGGCGGGCCGCTGCGTTCTGAATGAGTTGAAGAGGCTTAGTGGCAGTGGCCTGGAGGCCAGCGAGCAGTGCGTTGCAGTAGTCGAGGCGGGAGATGACTGTTGATTGGACGAGGAGTTGGGTGGATTCTTTTGTCAGGAAGGGGCGGATCCTTCTGACGTTGCTCAGGAGGAATCGGCAGGTTCTGGTTGTCGCTGCGATGTGAGCAGAGAAGTTCAACTGGTCGTCGAGGACAACACCAAGGTTCTTGGCGGTCGGGGACGCGGTCACAGCTGCATTCTCGACTGTGATGGAAAGGTCGGTCAGGGGGGAGGATTTGGCCGGCAGGTGGAGCAATTCTGTTTTGCTTAGGTTCAGTTTGAGGTGGTTGGTCGTCATCCAGGCGGAGATGTCGGACAGACAGGCCGAGATCCGCTCAGAGACGTGGATATCTGAGGGAGGGAAGGAGAGGAAGAGTTGAGTATCGTCGGCATAACAGTGGTAGGAGAAGCCATGAGACGTGATAATGTTACCCAGTGATTTAGTGTAGAGGGAGAAGAGAAGGGGTCCTAAAACCGAGCCCTGGGGGACACCCGTCCGCAGGGGGCGGGTGGCCGACAGGGTCCCTCTCCATGACACTTGGTAGGAGCGGTCATTGAGGTATGATGACAACCATGTCAGCGCAGAGCCAGCCACTCCCATTCCTGCGAGGGCCGCGAGGAGGATCTGGTGGTTGACTGTGTCGAAGGCTGCAGATAGATCTAGGAGAATCAGGACAGAGGAGAGGCCTTTCGCTTTTGCTAAGTGTACCTAGTGCTGGTTTTTTTTATGGAAGGAGCTTGATTTGACCAGGTCCTCGTTATCTGTCTCCTGCCGAGCTTGGGCGGGCTAAGAGATGTGGAGGAAATGGTACAATAGTATGTTTGTTACATGCCTTCTGTTGGACAATGATCAATAGGGACGAGACGAAATAGGATGGTGCCGGAGGAATTACAATATAGGACATAATCGAGTGCCGCAGAGCGTATAGACAGCGACGGAATTGTCTGACATTGAGAATCAGGTAAGCGTGGTTTAATATTACGTGAGTCACCGAGAGGTGCGTGTAGTAGTGTTTTTGACCTTGGTTTGCATTTGTACAAAACAGGGGTAAGGTATAACTAAGGGAGGAATGGGAATATAGTTGTCGGGACGTTGTGGGCTGCATACGAGCAATGTACAGCTTACAAACGATGGTAAATGGAATGGAAATATGACGTCTAGGTTCACGTCCGAATCCCCCTGTGTTTCACATTTTTTCCGTGTAGTTATCCTGCAAAAGGACCGTTTGCCTGAGGTGTCTAAGACCGCTGATCTGTACGGCTCGTGTTGCATGTAGAGTTAAGGCCGGCCGGCTGAGATAATTATAAGGAGGAAATGATGATTTTGTTGGAGACGCACTTAATGTAATTATAGAATAATAATTGTGTGGAGGATATGAAGTTTGTTGTTGTTGGGTTGTTAGGGAAAGTTGTTAGGGAAAGCGTTGCAGTGTTTATTGTTTAAATGTGTAAGTTGTTTAGAGGTAGATTGGTATAGTACTGAGCGAACTGGATGAATGCGCGGATCTCGAATGCATGTAGGAACATCACATTATGCGCCGATCCCGGCGTGTGTGATGGACCCTCACATCATGAGCGGAATGATGCTGGCTAGCTACTTAGCTGGGATGTGCGTTTATTGTGTAACGCCGTGATAAGAGCTCGTGCAATGTTATGATCAGAAGTGGCGTGGTGGCGTAAGGTAGGCGATATTGGAGCGTGAAGCGATTGTTAAATAATAATGTTGATTGAGAGTTATTTGCAAAAGTAGGGCGCCTCTGACGTAATGTTGTGGGAGGTTGGTGTGGGGGAACCGCGGTGCACTGCTGGGTAAAGATAGGGCTGGCTAGGCTTATTAGCATGCATGCTGCTATTCTATGATTTGCGGGAAGCATGTATGTGTTTGGCGGAGTTTTGGAAATAATGGTTACAGGTGTTTAGAGTGTGCGGTGGACATTGTTGCAATGTATTAGGACCAAACGGAGTGTTTTGTGGTAATAGTAGTACTTTGTCGCGGTATACATCGTTTGCTCTGGCGTTTGCTCTGGTGCGCATGCGCGTTGGTACATAGTGTGTTCTGGGGTCAGGGGACGCTGTTTCATTCATTTGCTCGGGGGACAATGGTAAGTTGGTTATATTTTTGCTATATGTTGTAAAAGTGTTCTGGAAGTGGTTCTGTTTGTGGTTATAGTTACTACAAGTATGTGTAACGAGGGGGGAATGTGTACTTGTGTGGAATACATTATGGGAGGATAGTAAAAATGTGGGGAGCGAGGTTATGTAGGGAGGAGATATTAATGTGGGTTTATACTGCAAACATTGCAGTGAGTCTATCAGTGGGAAATTAATTCGATTGCCTGTAAGCAGTTAAACACACAATTTGGCTGCTATGGGTAAATGTATCATTAAACAAGAGAAACAATATATATATACATTGAATCTGTCAAGTAGCTATGTTGTTTTAAATCAAAGTGTATGTCCTAAACAGGGGGGGAGTTGATAGTAGCTATAGGCTGAGTTTGGAAAAGTGCTCTACATTAGAATGACATGTTGTTTGCAGTAAAATAAATTCACCACATGTGTATGTAGAAAGAAGCATTTGAAACTGACCACTTCTAGGAAATTGTGTTAAAAATAAGGCTATTTCTTAAAAAAATTGCCTTTGATCAAATGTTTAGGTTTGGAAGTTAATTGCTTGATTAATGTTGTGTTGAATTGTAATTTTTAAATCTGTTTAGGTTGTACAATTGTTTTGAAAATATGTTTTAGTTTGGAATAATGATGTTGTGTTTTTCTGGAGCTTATTGTTTGACTTGAATTAAAGATGCTTGTGTTTGAATGCATTGATAAGATGTCAGATTGTAATGCACTGTTGAATTAGATAGGCTGATGTTTTATATTAAAATTTGCTGCAAAGTCTTTGAATCATAGTATGATAATTTAATGATAGAAGGCTTGTTGGGGGGTATATATACAAGCCCAATCATAAGGAGTGATAATTTAGTGGTGGGGACTTGTTTTTTTTAATGATTAAGTAACTCTGTTTACAATAATTGTGATGTTTTGATAAATGTGGGATTGTTATAATCAGTCCATAGTTTCTCTGTGTTTGGCTGTTGAAAGAACAGGCAAATGTGTGTTCATTTTAACTCTGGGGGGATTAGACTTCCCCCTAGAAGCGGCAGGAATGTGTGTATAACCCTTTGATGATTTACAGGGGGTCTGTATTCACGGAGAGGGTAGATAAGGTTTATGCCCGAGGGCCAACAGGGCCTCAGGGGAAACTGTATGCTTAGGTCACGGGAAGCCATTGGGGATGGTAAACCAATTGTAGGGGGAGTAGGGGTCAGAGGTGAAGATTGGAGAGTGCAGTTGGTGAAAGATAACAGTAAGAGCTATTTTTACAACAGGAATACAGAACAGGTGGTGGCAGTTTTAAGAGAGCAGTTGGGGGAAGATAACAGTAGAGGTATTTTTACAACAGGGAGACGAGACGTGATCAAAGGCAGCATGCTGGCCACGTGAGGGGGATAGAAAGAGCAGGAGGTGAGACAGTTGGGGCTAATTCAGGACACAGTTGGAGTGTGAGTGAGGAAAATCAATAGGATAAGTCATTTCAAGTGGGGTTATGACATTGATTGGCTGACTATTTGATTAGAAGGAATAGCTTTGGACTCTCGGGTACTAGGAATGCTTTGAGATTCTATCGTTGAGAGGGGGTTCCTAGACTCCCTCTGGAAGTAGGGTAGGAGTGCAGAAAAGAGGTGTGAACTGAATTAGTTGAGTTGAGAGCAGAGAAGGGAGGAAGAGGACAACTAACAATTGTTTGTGAATTTGAATGAGGACTAATGAGTTATGTTATGTTGTGGTTGTGAGATTTATGTTGAATGACAGTTTTTGTTTGCAGAAAGTATGAGTTGAGTGAAACAAGGTTGAATGGTCTTTGTAAATGTTTCACTAAGTAATCTGTGGATGATTGGGGTTTGTTGTTTGTTGTTGTCAAAGTGCTTTTAGTTTCATTGAGTGATTGAGGCTGTGAGATTAGAAGGAAAGAGAGTATTTTGTTTCTTATTTTTTAAAGGGTGTGTGGTAATTTTGATTTGATTTCTTTTAAATGTTTTAAAGTTAATGTCACTGCCTGAAAACTCAGTTTACAGGTGAATGATGATTGAATTTAAATGTTTGGTTTTCTTTTCTTTCTAATCGTTAAAATGTCTGGACTGAATGTGTTGTATGAAAGTGATGAAGGAGCCTGTGGGGAAGACTGTGCTGAAAACGGAGGTGTCAGGTCACAAGGACATGTTTGAATGGAGCGGTTTGTGTGATGTTGTGTGTGTGAGAGTCACCACAGGAGTGATAGAGCTGTGTGTGATTGATTTTGAATATTGTTCTTTTTATTCCTTTAATGTTTTCTCTGTGTGCATGAGAGCGTTCACAAGTGGGGATGCCACACAACAGATTGGAGTGTGTTCACTGGGATGTTTGGTTTTGAATATTTGTCGTTTTCTTTTGTTTCCAACCATTTCTTTATGATCTGGTGAGAGGAGACTTGTGCCGGGAGGGTGGAAGCTGAAATACATCAGGACGGATGTCTAAAGAGCTAAGTGGTTCATTGCACATTTGTGTGAATTTTTCAATGGTGTTTCTCTTACAAGTTGTTAAATTAATGTGTAATCAGAATATGCATTTGTGCTTTGTTTCTTCACAGCTCAGTGGGGGGGGGGATACAAAACAACCCAGGTGCAGGGCACATAATGAATACATTACATTAGATATACGGCACGGTAACATACAACTTCAGTTTTTTTCCTGGTTCTTTTCAGTCCAATAGTGGTTAATTGCCAAATTATGGGTAGAGGATTCTTGTGTACAGGTACCCCGCCTCCGACCAAACCCCTAAGGGGGGGGGGCAGGTTGGACTTATGTGAACAGATGTGGTACGCCGGTTTGGGAAAAAGTCCAGGCTAAGAGAACCATCTGTGAGTCTGACGACAGGTGGTCATGGGACAAAAATATGACTAGACCTGAGTCATGTGACCTGGCCTGAAACATGGCTACAGCTGTTAGCTGGCAAGCACAGGAGGGGGGCTGAGCCGGTCTGAGGACTGAGTAGAAAATGTGGGCAGGGTTCTCTGGGGATTGTGATATTTGGTTGGGCTGTGGGGAACAGGGGATGACTGAACAGAGCTACTGATGGTCTTTGTTTGTGCACATTTGGTTTGGTAGGACGTGCAAACAGAGGGCGGATAGATTAAGACACAACGCAGGGATGGTTAATGACATACACATAAATTAGGGAAGTTAGACGCTAGGATAGATAGTGAAATTTTTTTCTCCTTGGGTGTTTTGTCTGCCTTCCCTGCCCGACTGGTGCTGTGGAGAACGAGGTGGTAAGGTTGCATGACCATTATATGGTCATAAGGGGGGAGGATAGATGAGAAGACCAATTGATGAATTATGCAAATGTGATTGAACTATTTTAAGAAGAAAAAATTAGCAAGAAGAAGAATATTTCAGAGAACAAATGTATTAAGTGAAAATATTGTGATACTAATGTATGTTTTCTCTCAACCAGATCATCTAAGAGTGTTGGAACAACTTTTCTATAGATTAAGAAAACTGGGTTTTAAGGTGTGATTTTTAGATACAATTTGTGATTTTTAGATTACATTTATTTTTAATTGTTTTCAGAATATTCAAAGTTTTTGTTAAAAAAAAGTAGGCCACTGGCTATGAGCCCTGAGGATCAAAAGCCCAGTGATGATATGTACAAAGAATAATGGTGTGACAGTTGCACCAAGAAGCAAGAGGCTAAATGAAACAATTATAGATTAGAGACAAAACACACTGTTGGGTCATCACTGAAACTGAAAGATTAGATCTTCCCACGCTCAGCAAATATCTGAGATAAATGGTTAATTCAAAGAATTAAATGTACTTACAGTATGTTAGACTGGAACTAATTCAAACAATATCATATTAATCTATCTGACTTATTAAATAAAAGGATTTGAATGTCATTTAGAATGTCACCTGGTTATGAAAGTAATAGTGTTATTTCACTCTTGTTATAAATCCTGGTATATTTATCACAGTTATATTATAAAGATTTAGTCTGGCAAAAGCAGGCTTATGATATTTCATATAGGCAATTTGGTATTAAAATATAGACAACTCCACATTGGGTTAATGCTGAATGTATATGTAACTCATTACATTAAATCTAAAGGTTCTAGTGTTAAAACTGTTAACTCATCAAGAAGCCACAGCCCAAAAGGAGGGGGCCATAGGACCCCCCTGGGGCCAGGGCCGTAGCCAGGGTTTAGAAATTAGGGAGGTCCATTTTTTTTTTTGGCCCAGACCGGCCCACTATAATCGGTCGGACACCACCCAGCCTTAGGGAGGTCCATTTCTGGCTTGACTAGACATTAAGGAGAGAGAGAGATGATTACAATGAACTGGTACATTCAGGTCCAGAATTGTTGGAATTCCCTGACAAATATGTGCAAAAAGCTGTACAATTTAAACAATACCATACTGGTAATGAGCAAATAGTTGTTTATTCAATTAATGCATGGAGCTGTTCCATTTTATACTAACTTCATTCATTCATTCATTTGGTACTAACTACTCAGTTCATACAGATTAAGTATCCAAATATCAATGATGAATATTGCATAAGGTTTACACAGTTATCACCTGTTTGTTTTATATTCATGCTCAGAGAGGAGTAAGTTAGATCTTTGTATGCGAGTTATATGGCAATTAAATCAATGGTGTGCTTGTTTGTTACAGCCGGCCACTAGGGGGCAGCGGCTCATTAGAAGTGCTGATCAGCTTAGATGTGACGGTCACTGACAGTAACCTGGGCTTATTTTAGCCAACGCGATGCTCACCAAATAACGTTATAATTAATATTATTATCGACATCACCATGGCAGAGAGAGATGGCACACACAAACTACCTCATTGTTCCTCCAGCTCACCGTCCCTCCTCTGCCCTTCTGCCTGGCTGGCTACCTGAGGCTGAACTTGTTGCTGCACCGGCTGCACTAGTATTATTGTGGATGACGACGTTGAAGCAGCAAACATGTCTGTTATTTTATTATATTTGTCAGCATCAACGACCACCTCTAGTTTTCAGATTTTTTCTGCCGGCAATTTCTCCATGTTCTGTTTCTCCATTTTTCCTGTTTCCGCATCTGTTCTTCTAACACGAGAAACAGGTGAGAGAGGGGGGGGGGGGCTTATTAAGAGATGTGATTGGGCAGCAGCACGCATAATGGACCGCTGTTCCCAGCCTATTGGGGGGGGGGCTTATTAAGAGATGTGTTTGGGCCGCAGCACGCATAATGGGCCGCTGTTCCCAGCCTAGTGGGGGAGGGGCTTAGTAAGAGATGTGATTATTGGGCCGGCCCCGGTCGTTGACCAAACGGCCCACTAGCAAATAGTTACCGAGGTCCGGACCTCGGTGACCTCATAGCTGGCTACGGCCATGCCTGGGGCTGCAGAAAACCAACCCCCATTGTGCAAGGACCAGACCGCCCCAACAGAGGAAACGCCTGTTGGTAGAATCAAGACAACCGGATTGGACCAACTTAATATATGGACTTAATATTATTGGTTGATGCCAGAGTATAAAAACCAGAACGCATTGTTAGAAGGTAGGCCAGACAGATACCCAAAACCCCAGGGGGTGCTGGCCTCCCTGCTCCAGAGACTATGCTGTTTGCCATGACGTAAGTAAACCATAGAGTCACTGTCATAAAAAAAATATACCGTTAACTGGAATATGTTGTGCCTTTACACATATGTTGGATTATGTAATTGGTGTGTCATGACAAACTAATAAAAAATCGCGATTTACCCGGTGGCTACAACAACACACAGTGACTTGCAAACCGCAGTCACGTAAGGGGCTAGTAGTCACTGTGTGTTGTTGTTGCCACCGGGTAAATCGCAATTTTTTATTAGTTTGTCATGACAAACCAATTACATAATCCAACATATGTGTAAAGGCACAACATATTCCAGTTAAGGGTATATTTTTTTAATGATTCGTTACGGCGCAATCAATACTTCCATGCGTTCGGGACCTCCATGTTTTGGGGGTATTCATCCGAAAAATCGGATCCGGGATTCGGCTCCCATCAGTCGGGCAAGAACTGCAGGTTTTCAGCCTCTCTCCTCTCTCCTGGAGCTTAAGGGGGAGCCGCGCGCGGCCAATCAGAGAAACGCGGAAGGCGCTCGGCCAATCAGAGAAACGCGGAAGCGCATTTTGGTTGCCTAAAGTGTTCACGCGGACTGGAGGCCCTACTGCCATCTTGGAATTCTCACTCTGTCTCAGTACTTACCTGATTGTTGTCACCTGCCCTTATTTGTGTCACTGGTGCTGATTGGGTCTGCTGGCTGTACTGAGGCCTTTATAGTAATACTTTGCCCCTCTCCTTCTGTCGGTTCTTCAGCAGTGTTACTGGCAACAGCCGTCCACGGGCAGAAGTCGGATATCTCGCCCGTTATCATGATTTAAGTTATCTTTGCTTAAGGTCGAGAAGTCGGATCTCTCACCGCCTTTTTCTCTCTGGTTATATAAGTTGTCTATTTAAGTTCCTTCCTTATTACTACTACCTGCTTTACCTTGCAAAGTATTGTTATCGCTCAAAGTGTTTCTGATAATAAAAAGAACACATATTCGAGAAGAGCAGCACCCTCTCCGTCTCCATTCTTCCATGCCATACTTGAACTCAACATTCTTACCTGGATTCCTAACAGAAGAACCGACCAACAAACATCAGTTCCATGGACGAATTTCGGGAGGAGCTGGAGGCGCAGAGAAGGCAGCTGGGCGTCGTCGTCACCACCCGTCAAGAAGAAGTAGGATCCGAATTGACTCGCTTAGGAGCCCTGTCCATTGATTCCCAGGACGGGATATCCAGGGCAATGTCAGCAGCCAACTCGGCGTAACAGCAGCTGACGCGGTGGCTGGAACAGCGCGTCACGTCGGGGAGGAGGGGACGCTACATCCTGCTATCCATCGAGAGGTTCGTGAACCATGCCTGCCACCACCAGAATGCTACGGGGGAGCCCCTGTAGGTTGTCGAGAGTTTGTTACTCAATGCTCATTAATCTTTGAATTACAACCGCTCACGTTCACTACCAAACTATCCAAGGTAGCATATATAATCACTCTGCTTACAGGTCGGGCTCTTTCTTGGGCTACTGCGGAGTGGGAAGTTCGGTCGGCGGTCTGCCGCAGTGCGGCTGCCTTTACCCAGGAGTTGTGACGCGTGTTCGATACCTCCCGGGTAATTTCCATCTATGAGGCGGGCGGACGCATTACCGCCTGCCGACAGGGCGGTCGCTCTGTGGCGGACTACGCCATCGACTTCCGCATTGTAGCCCGAGAGGCGGCCTGGGCAGAGTTATCGTGTTGCGTGTTGTTTCTACAGGGGCTCTTCGAGCGTATGCAGGACGAGATGGTGTCACGTGAGCTCCCCGAGCAGCTGGAGGGAATTATCAACCTGGCGATTCGTCTGGACAATCACAGCCGTGAGAGAGGCAGCGAGAGGGAGGCTTTGTTTCAGGTACTCTTGCACCCTCCTCACGGTGACGACAATTCATTTAATTTTTCACGGGATACTTTGGGGGATGAGCCTATTGAGAGAAAACAGGGTTCTGGGGGGAGATGGTAGCATGTAACGGTGTCAGAGAGGTCGAAGTGCATGCAGACGGTGATAGAAGAAGCGGTTCAGAGGCATAGCCAGCAGAATGTTTAGCAGCCAGCAGAATGTTTTGAATTCCGATCTAAGACACAACAAGCTGATACCGTGGCAGGGCACAGAGGCAGAGCGCGATGGAGGTTTTGACAGTAATGAAACGTTTTGAAATGTGTGAAAGGTTAATAGCAGTTGTCATGACAGCGCATGACAACCAGAAGAGGGGAGGGCCGTCGTTGCTATGGCGAAGGTCCTATAAATCTAACAGTATTTCCGGGTGTAAGCCAGACCAAGAGCGGCTAAGGGCAGACTACAATCTGACTAGAGACTCTCTCCTCTCATCACGGAGAGGGGGGGGGGGGGGGGGGAGGATGCCACATCATTATTAGCTTCGGCTACCACGAGGATGGTCTTGGCTACGACCAGGCCTGACCACCATTGGATTGAATAGCAGAAGGACGATAGACTGAACACACCGAAAGATCAATAGATTTTACAAGGACAATACGAATTGGTTCCCATCTGATTATGAGGTCTCTGTTTATGTAAATAAACACTGCTTCTCCTTGTAAGGTATTACGCTGTGTCAAAGTGTCGAATTCTTATGAAGGTGGAGAATTATTATGGTATGCGGATCGCACTAACGGGGAGAGATAAGGATTGTATCAGCCAGTATATGAGACGTCAGGACCATTAAAAGTACACAACGCAGAGGAGTGGATGGAGAGAGGATAACACAAGAAGACGTGATACTGGCCGAATGATCAGAATCTAACACTATGCAACTGGGGGCTATGCGTCTCTCGGGCACAGAGAGGCAGAGGCGCATCGAATAAAAACGTTGTTTTCACTGTGGGCGCACTGGTCATCGTCTCAATAACTGTCCTGCGGTATCGTGAAATGGGAGGGCGGGTGGGTTATTCTCCTCTGTCACTGATGAGTCACGCACCTTTTTTGATGTCACGGTTGGGTGGGGGGATTATCTACAGCAGTCTTGCGCGTTAGTGGACTCGGGGGCTGCTGGCAACCTGATGCATGTGGGGTTAGCACAGGAGTGGGGGGTGCCTTTAGAGACCTTAGAGAACCCCATTCCTGTGCAATCTCTAGACGGTCAACTGCTCATCACCCAGCACACGACGCTGCTGCGTCTGCAGGTGGCTGGGGGTGAGTGGGAATTATTGTATTTTTTTGTTGTTATTTCTCCCCATTCACCCATTGTTCTAGGCCATCCCTGGCTGGCAGCTAACAACCCTGCCATTAACTGGTCTACGGTGTACTTTCTTTGGATAGGAGTGTTGTGCCGAGTTCCAATGAAAGTTCACCCACATTGTTTTCTTCTCTCCCCTCTTTCTCCAGGATGGCGGTTGGCGTTGCTGAGCCTACAGTACTTCCTAATTCCGATTTAACGGGGGTCTCCGAAATGTACTGGGATCTAGCAAAGGTTTTTAGTAAGTCGCGTGTCAAATCACTGCCACCTCATAGGCCCTACAACTGTACCATAGATCTTCTACCTGGTACCTGGTACCAAGCCCCGCGGTCACATGTTTTCTCTCTCTTGCCCTGAGACACTGTCTATGTGTCTACACTACACCTATATTCAGGAAGCACTGGCCGCAGGGCACATACGTCTGTCTACCTCCCCTGCCAGCGCTGTTTTTTTTGTGTGGATAAAAAGGATGGTAGCCAGCGCCTGTGCATTGATTATAGGGGATTAAACAACGTTTCCATCAAGAACCGCTACCCTCTACCTCTCATGGACACCGCCTTTGAGTGCTTACAGGGGGCACGGGTCTTCTCTAAACTTGACTTACGTAATGCATACAATTTGGTCAGGATTAGGGAGGGGGACGAGTGGAAGACTGTATTTAACCCGCCCAACGGGCATTATGAGTATTTAGTCATGCCCTTTGGTTTAGCTAATGCTCTGGCAGTTTTCCAAGCCCTGGTCAACGACATGCTGCAGGATTTAATTGGGGTGTCAGTGTTTGTGTACTTAGATGACATCCTCATTTTTTCTCGCAATATGGTGCAACACCAAAAGCATGTTCGTGAGGTGCTACAGCGTCTCCTCAAGCATCAGCTATTTGTTAAGGCAGAAAAGTGTGTGTTTCACACTGACACTGTGTCCTTCCTGGGCTTTGTGTTGATGAAGGGTGATCTTCGCATGTATCCAGCCAAGGTGAGTGCAGTCTTGGACTGGCCACGGCCTTCGTCGCTCAAGGAATTACAACGTTTTTTGTGCTTTGCACATTTTTATTCGCAATTTCAGTGCCCTAGTCAATCCTCTGACATCTCTCACTAAGGCCTCTCTCCCTGGCTTTGAATGGTCGCCACGGGCAGAGTCGGCCTTCTGCGACCTTAAACGTCGGTTTACCTCCGCCCCTGTACTGATCCGCCACGATTCAGAGGCTCAGTCTATTGTGGAGGTGGATGCCTCTGACATCGCGTGGGGGGGGGTGATCTCTCAGATGTTTAAAGGACGGGAAAGTGCATCGTTGCGCTTTTCCCCCAACGCCGGCTGTCTTCGGCTGAGCGCAACTACGACGTGGGTAATCGGGAGTTGTTGGCAATCAAGTTGGCACTGGAGGAATAGAGACATTGGTTAGAGGGTGCGGCACATCCTTTCATTGTTTGGACTTATCATAAGAACTTGGCTTACATCCAAGGGGCTAAACGCCATAACGCTAGCCAGGCCAGGTGGGCGTTATTCTTCACTCTATTTCGATTTTCCATCTCCTACTGGCCTGGTTCCAAGAACGTCAAACCTGACGCTCTGTCTCATCAGTTTGGTACTCCGGACCGGCAGGAGAAGCCCCACCCTATTATTCCACAGGCCTTTATTTTGGCCCCTGTGTCATGGGGCATAGATAGGGTGTACAAAAGGGTGAATCCCAGTGGGGGTCCTCCGGGGCGGATGTATGTGCCCAAGGCTGCACGCTCACGACTGCTGCAGTGGGCACATACCTCTTGACTCACCGGCCACCCTGGGGCTGCCAGGACCCTGGAGTTTATCCGTAGGAGGTTCTGGTGGCCTACAGAGGTGGGGGATATGCTGGTGGTGCAGCACATCTTTCGGGTCCACGGGTTACCAGTGGATATTGTGTCTGACCGGGGCCCTCAGTTCGCCTCCAGGTTCTGGAAGGCATTTGCCTCCAGCCTCGGCGCCTCCGTCAGCCTGTCGTCTGGGTTTCACCCGCAGTCGAACAGGCAGACGGAGCACGTCAACCAGGATCTGGAGGCCGTCCTGAGGTGTTACGTTGCCGGGTGTCCGGCAACTTGGAGTAGGAGGTTGGCCTGGGCTGAGTATGTGCATAATACCCTCCTCTCCGCCTCTACTGGTATGTCTCCCTTTCAGTGTCAATATGGTTTTCAACCTCCTCTGTTTCCCGAACATGAGCAGGAGGCTGAGGCACCATCGGTCCAGGCCCACGTAGTTCGCTGCTGCAGGACGTGGAACCGGGTTCGGATGGCGTTTCATGTGTCCCTGTTGAAGCCATTCCTCTCATCGCCCTTGTCCCCGCAACTTCCTGCAGTTCCTCCGCCTCGCATCCTTGACGGTCAAACGGTCTACACGGTGCGGAGGATCTTGGGTTGTAGGCGGAGGGGTAGGGGGTTCCAGTTCTTGGTGGATTGGGAGGGGTACGGGGTAGAAGAGCGTTCCTGGGTGCCTCAAAGGGATATCCTTGATCGCAGCCTTATCAACGATTATCGCCGGCTACATCCCGAGGGACCCAGATGAACGTCAGGTGCCGTTCGTCAGGGGGAGGTACTGTAATGTCTGGGCTTCTCTCCCTATTCAGGACGCGGGTATGCTTTTACCAACTCAGTTGTGTTTCCGGGTTCCCGTTTTGCGCTCTGATTGGCCGCTGAAGCACGCGCCCCGAGTGATGCGCAAACAGCTGTTTCCGCGCTACACGACTGCCGTCTTGTTTATATCAGGGTGAAACCCTGTTGCGTGCCACCACCCACTTCAATGACAGAGCTCTCATATTTGCGAATGCATAAACTATATCTTAAATTATGGCTATGTGTCTAATATGGCCGTCGCTTATCAATGACAGTCAACATTGTTTGCAGTCAACATTGTCGAAACGGATTGTTTTTTAATCGGTTCATTTTTACGGATTGTTTTTTAATCGGTTAATTTCCGTTTTATACCATTTTGAAAAACGCTACACGCGTACAGTACAGTACGCGTACAGTACAGCTCAATACATACAATTGTTAAGGGGATGCAGACCAGAGAAAGACTTTCGTCTTGTTTACATCAGGGTCCCCCATTTGTTTAAGTCCACTCCACATTACAGTTCTACTTTTGTTTTGATGTGAAAAGTGATGCTGCATAGACGGCTGAGAGCGTCGTTTCTTGATTCTCAGCTGAGAGCATTGTCAAGCTACAATATTATAAAATACAATATTATAAAATCTTGTCAGGAAGCGTGCCTCAAAGCATGAATGAACCGGCATTTACCGGCATTTCTAAGCACTTTAAACGCGAACTTTAGCTCACATATAAAGTCATGCTTATGATGATGAATTGAAAATGGGGGACCCTGATGTAAACAAGACGAAAGTCTTTCTCTGGTCTGCATCCCCTTAACAATTGTATGTATTGAGCTGTACTGTACGCGTACTGTACTGTACGCGTGTAGCGTTTTTCAAAATGGTATAAAACGGAAATGAACCGATTAAAAAACAATCCGTAAAAATGAACCGATTAAAAAAACAATCCGTTTCGACAATGTTGACTGCTAACAAGTCATTGATAAGCAGTGTTGGGACTAACGCGTTACAAAGTAACGCGTTACAGAAACGAAGTTACTTTTTGCCGCAACTAGTACTCTAACGCATTACTTTTGAAATTCAGTAACGCTACTTACGTTACTGAATGGTTCGTCACTGCGTTATTTGCGTTATATACGGCGTAGATTGATAGCGAGCGGTAGTGATTATTATTATTATCCTCATCCCCACCCGCGTAGAATGATACGAGGCGAGTCTGGCCACTGGCCAATCAGAAGTGCGCAAGAAATGCGGCTACGGAAAGAAATAGACCCTCTCTATTGTAAACAAAACAAACGCTCGCTATGAATCTACATAAAAAGAACGCAGTAACAAACTAACAAACCATTTAGCAACTACTTGGAGAGATAATTAATATACAACATGGAAACGAGATAAAGAACATGTTTGAGGCGCTGCTGGAGTCAACTGGACTAACGTAACGTTACTACATCTCAACCACCGCAGACTTTGGTGAGTCAGTGCAATGTGTTCACTGAAACTCAAGTTGATCAACGGATTTTGACTGTACGAAATCTGCCAGGGAATCTCATAATACTAATCAAACAATATAAATATAGTCCTTTCATGCACAATTGATATCCTAACTATTCTAACGTTTCAATGCTTTGATTGATATCTTAAACAACGTTGCAACTTGCAAGATGGTGAATGAATGAATGAATGAAAACTTTATTTAACAGATTGCAGAATGGGTACAATACAGTACGGCTCAATACATACAATTGTTAAGGGGATGCAGACCTGAGAAAGACGTTTGTCTTGTTTCCATCAGGGTCCCCCCATTTTCAATTCATATAGACATTTATGACATACACAACATACATGACATTTATGGCATAGGGACATATAGGTATTTAGTACTGATACATTTGTGACATAAACGGTATTCAAATATACAGTACTGTTACCCCTAGCTTTGGGTAGGGCGTTCCACATTGTTGTGGCATAATTGCGAAACGTTAGTCCCTTGTTTGAGCCGAATCTGGGTTTGTTGAGCTTCCTTTGGTGTAGTGGTTGTGGTATTCACTGACCTTTGGGAAGTATTTTGACATGTACATGGGTACCCCGGTCGTATAGTGTATCTTGTAGACCAGGCCCATTGCAAGTTGCTGTACTCTGTCGTCTACTCTAAGCCATCCTAGGTTGTCAAAGTGGGCAGGGGTGAGGTGGGTTTTAGGAGTAAGGTCAAGTAGTAGTCTGACCAGTTTGTTTTGTGATGTTTGTAATTTTGTTTTAAGCGCCTTTGAGGTGCTTTGGTACCATGAGGTGCAAGCATAGTCGTAGTACCCTTAAATTATAATGGTTATAATGAAACGCTCCGGCGACATCAAGGCTGTTCCTTCAACCGGCGCACTTCTTATTATATGACTCGGGACAACATTTGTTTGTGTCAGATTTGTGTTTGTATCTAGACCACATTGCTTAGCAGAGTTCGGTGATGTGAATGGAAACTGTCAAGTTGATCAACCGATTTTGAGTACTATAGGGCATGGGACTCGGGAGCAATCTTTTTTTTTAATCTTTTTTTTTTAAATAACTAAATAGTTACTTTTCACAGTAACTCATTACTTTTGGGTGTAAGTAACTAGTACAGTAACGAAGTTACTTTGAAATGAAGTAACTAGTAAAGTAACTGAGTTACTATTTTTCAGTAACTAGCACAACACTGTTGATAAGCGACAGCCATATTAGACACATAATTTAAGATATAGTTTATGCATTCGCAAATATGCTCTGTCATTGAAGTGGGTGGTGGCACGCAACAGGGTTCACCCTGATGTAAACAAGACGGCAGTCGTGTAGCGCGGAAACAGCTGTTCGCGCGTCACTCGGGGGCCGTGCTTCAGCGGCCAATCAGAGCGCAAAACGGGAACCTGGAAACACAACTGTGTTGGTAAAAGCATACACGCATTCAGGACTGGAGGCCGTACTGCCATCTTGGAATTCTCACTCTGTCTCTGTATTACCTTGATTGTTGTCACGTGCTGTCCCAGTAATTACCTGATTGTTGTCACCTGCCCTTGTTTGTGTCACTGGTGCTGATTGGGTCTGCTGGCTGTACTGAGGCCTTTATAGTAATACTTTGCCCCTCTCCTTTGAGACATCCGGCTTTCGACATGGACAGTCGCATTATTCTCAGCTCCCAACAACGACGTCAAAGTAAATCAACAACAAGGTTTACTATACACTTTCTACTCACCCTACTTTGGATTACGGATCAGTACCTTAATTCAACATGGAAATACCACCAGACAGGAGTGGATAAGGTAAAAAAAGAGTCCCATTGCGACTTTTACCTTCTAAATGGCTCGGAGAGGAAACATCCATCCATGGGGACTGCAGCAATACACAGCGTGTTAACGTCGAATCCGGGACGAAAGAGTTTACCCCCATCGGGCAGGTTTGATAGAAGATCAATGATCTTCTTATACCTGCTTCTATCGGGAGACATTCCGCTGAACCCAGGTCCAGTTATCACTCGGTACCAAGCGAGACAACTCGGACTACAGACGCAAACAGCGACGACCACCGTTGCGACCAATGCATCATCCAACATCAACAACCCTCCACCGCCCACTACTGGATCACCGGCGCAACTACAACGGAACGCCCGAGGGACCAGAACTAGACGGGATGAACCAGAGGCTACAACACCGGTGCAAATCACAAGAAATCCAACCGGCAACCCCACGGACAAATCGCCTGATAAATTAGCCAACCTAGCCAGGCTGGCTATGTTTACCAGCCCAGGAGAACAAAGGGTTGCCGCCAGAAAAGACAGGACAAAGTATCCCCCCTCCCCACACACCAGCACACAGACCTCACGGAGACAACAACAAAGCCCCCCCCCTCCCTCCCCCACAGCAGCACCAGAAAACCATTACCTGGAACTTGAAGACATCAATAACACAGCTAATAAAAACGGACTACACATCTTTCACCTTAATGTGAACAGCATTAAGCATAAGCTGGACGAAATAAGAAACCTGTTTATGAGCGGTAAGGTAGACTTAATATGCTTTACTGAAACTAAACTTGATCCATCTGTAACAGACCCTGAAATAGAAATAGAGAACTATACTATAGTCCGTAATGACAGAAACCAGTATGGAGGTGGTGTTTGTATGTACATACATAAGGACACCAAATTCATTACCCGTACTGACCTTCATCATGAGACAATTGAAACCGTATGGGTGGAAATTTTATTTGAAAGGGCAAAATCTGTTCTAGTCGGCACAATATACAGACCGCCAGATCAAACTGGCTTTTATGATACTCTGGATGTGTGCTTAGCTGGAGCTGAGGATGCGGAAAAAATTCTTATTGGGGATTGGAACACGGATATGCAACAAAAAGATGCATCCGTCTTCAAATCCTTCAATAGGTTTTGTGATCTGCACGGCCTCAGCCAACTAATCACCCAACCCACAAGGATATGTGAATCAACTCAGACTACCATTGACCTCATACTGACCTCTGACAAGTCCAAGATATCCAATAAAGGGGTTATAGCATGCGGGTTAAGTGATCATTATATGATATTCTGTACCCGCAAAAAGCTAAAACTAAAGGCTGGCTGTCACAAAACAGTCACATCTAGAGACCTCAAAACCTACTCTAGCGAGGCCTTTAACCTTGAACTGGAGAGTCTGGACTGGTCAGATGAACTCAATGGTACACTGGTTGAAGAAACTTGGCTTGCCTTCAAAACCAAATTTTCATCAATACTAAACAACATGGCCCCCCTAAGAACCACCAGGGTAAAAAATCGCGCTGAGCCATGGATGCACACTGAAATACTGACCGCTATGAAAGCCAGAGACAAAAAATGCTCTGAGTTTCGTAAAAGTCAGTCAAAGCTTACCAAAAGCACGAGCAGTGAACTCCAAGACCACGTGACTGAACTCAAACTAGAAAGAAACAGACTAAGAAATGACGTAAACTCCATGATCAAAACTGCTAAAAAAAATTTCATCAATGACAAAACCGAGGAAAACAAAAATAAACCACGTGAACTTTGGAAATTACTCAACAATCAACTAGGCTGCAGTAAAAAACTCAAAACCAGGTTCTCAAACATAAACATAAAGACGGACAACACGCTCATCACAGACAAGCTGGATGTAGCCAATTACCTAAACACTTTCTTCACAAACATAGCCACAACACTGGTAAACAAACTACCCTCCCACTCAGGGCAGTATGGGGTAGAACACATAGTAGCATACTACAAGAACCTAGGCGTCCACAAAGACGACTTCAAACTGGAAATAGTAACTACAGATGAGGTACTCAAAAAACTGAGCGCCCTCCAACCAAACAAGGCCACTGGCCATGACAACATCCCCTCCAAATTCCTCAGAGACTCAGCAGCAGCCATCACCCCAGTCATCACACACATAATAAACCTCTCCATAAAACAGGGACACGTCCCCAAGGACTTCAAAATTGCGAGAGTAACACCCCTGCACAAAAAGGGCAGCAAATTAGACCCGGGTAACTACCGCCCTGTTTCTATCCTTACATCCATCTTGAAAGTCATGGAAAAAATAGTATACGAACAGATCGAAAAGTACCTCGCGGAAAAAAATCTAATCTACGAATTCCAATCTGGCTTCAGAACATCCCACTCCACTGACACATGCCTTCTCTACTTGAACGACCACATCAAACAAGAGGTGGACGCGGGCAAATACTGCGGCATGGTCATGCTGGACCTACAAAAGGCCTTCGACACTGTCAATCACACCATTCTGATTGACAAGCTAAAAGCAATTGGTTTTGATAGTTTATCAGTGAGCTGGATACAATCCTACCTGGAGGGGAGGGAACAGATGGTGGAAGTAAACGGTACACTATCCCCCCCCCTCACAGTGAGCTGTGGTGTTCCACAAGGAAGCATACTAGGACCGCTACTATTCCTAATTTATGCAAATGACATGTCGTCAGCTTGTGACTGCAACTTGTTCCTGTTTGCGGACGACTCAGCCCTGCTGGTCTCTGACAAGAACAAGTTACAGGTTGAAAAAGCCCTCAGCTCGGAACTAGGCAGAATCTGCATATGGCTCGCCGACAACAAACTATCATTACACATGGGCAAAACAGAGTCCATTCTCTTCGGTTCAAATAACAAACTCAGCAAGACCGACGGCTTCTCGGTTACAGTGGGTGACAATATTATCACAAGGAAAGATGAAATTACCTACCTGGGTTCCATCCTAGAGGCTAATCTTTCCTGTGACAAAATGGCATCCAATGTAATAAAAAAAGTCAACCAACGAACGCGATTCTTGTACCGGATCTCCTCTCTGGTAAACAAGAATACCCTGAAGACTCTAGCAGGAGCACTCATTCAAGGGTACTACGACTATGCTTGCACCTCATGGTACCAAAGCACCTCAAAGGCACTAAAAAACAAATTACAAACATCTCAAAACAAGCTAGTCAGACTACTACTTGACCTGACTCCTAGAACCCACCTCACCCCTGCCCACTTTGACAACCTAGGATGGCTTAGAGTAGACGACAGAGTACAGCAACTTGCAATGGGCCTGGTCTACAAGATACACTACGCGACCAAGGTACCCATGTACATGTCAAAATACTTCCCAAAGGTCAGTGAATACCACGATCACAACACCAGAGGGAGCTCCACAAATCATGTAAAACCCAGATTCGGATCAAACAAGGGACTAAACACGTTTCGCAATTATGCCACATCAATGTGGAACGCCCTGCCTAAAGCTGTAAAGGAATGTGAATCACTACCCACCTTCAAAAACACTCTCAAAAAACACCTACGTGAGACTGCAATTCGAAACTGGCCCCTACAAATGTCCTAACCTAGTTGTACAGTAAATGACCAAGTAAGGCTTTGTCAATATTCCAATGTACAGTGTAAAATGTGTGTGTGTCCCCTTCCCAACCCCCCCCCCCCCCCACCTCCAATGTACAGCCCTCACCCAACCCACCCAACCCCACCCCACCCAACCAACCTCCTCCAATGTACAGTTTCTATGCCAAATGTATATACACTCCTTTTCTGGACACTTTTGTATCACAAACAGTACTGTATTTGCAAATCTGATATGTCATAAATGTATAGATGTAGCAGTACTGTCTATCTGTATGTCATGTATGTCATATATGTTATGATGAATTGAAAATGGGGGACCCTGATGTAAACAAGACGAAAGTCTTTCTCTGGTCTGCATCCCCTTAACAATTGTATGTATTGAGCTGTACTGTACTGTACCCATTCTGCAATCTGTTAATAAACTTTTCAATCAATCAATCAATCCTTCTGTCGGTTCTTCAGCAGTGTTACTGGGAACAGCTGTCCACGGGCAGAAGTTGGAAATCTCGCCTGTTATCATGATTTAAGTTATCTTTGCTTAAGGTCGAGAAGTCGGATCTCTCACCGCCCTTTTCTCTCTGGTTATATAAGTTGTCTATTTAAGTTCCTTCCTTATTACTACTACCTGCTTTACCTTGCAAAGTATTGTTATCGCTCAAAGTGTTTCTGATAATAAAAATAACACATATTCGAGAAGAGCAGCACCCTCTCCGTCTCCATTCTTCCATGCCATACTTGAACTGATTATTTCAGTATAATTCCTAAGTATAAAAGGAGGCAACACACATAAGAAACCCATTAGTCAGTCATCATCTTTTTTATTAATGGGTTTAGCTCTGTAGATTGATATGGCCAGTTTTTTGGCTGTCAGTAACCACTTTGTTGATTTGGATGTATTTTGTGGATCATTGCCATGCTGGAAGGTCCACATTCATCTGAATGTGGGCTGCGTTTCCCAGATCCGTTAACTCAATGGAGGCCAAACCAGAGATAAGTTGGGTTAACTTACCATGTGTTGGGCGCCAGACCCGAGATTTCTCGGGTTTTGGTCGTTTATTCCTTTATTCGATGTTTGTATTCATTATTCATCCAGGGACCTTGGTGTTACCATAGGGAATGAGTCTGAGATCGCCAAAGTGCAATACCGGCCGCATCCAGCTAGACGGTGGTATCGAGCACCCTTTGTAACCTTGTATCTTGGCCTGTGTAATGGCCAAATGTCTCCGGGCTCACTTTTCCTTGTTGGGCGAGTGGAGTGGTTCTCCCGGTTCCATTGAAGCGTGTCAAATATCCCCGATCCATATGTTGTGGTGGGTTATGCCGTGGTCCAAATGGACATTGGATGTACCAGATGGTGATCAAACAATTGGAATATAATTTCTTGAATACTCCCAATCACAGGTAAGGTCAATTTGAGCTTGATTGTGCAATGCTTTTATACCGATCGGGCTGATAAGCGTTTTTAGTGTTCAATATGAATGCCGTTACTGGCAATCAAATAATCAGAAACGACCCCCTCCCCCTTTCATGCATTCATGATGAAACATAATACCCATGACATAGATTTGATTTGGGAATAGTAGCGTGTACAGGCAAGAAACGGCAACGTTTATAGTAGAATTGACGTGTAAGGCTATAACTCAGCATTTCGGGAATTACCCCAAACCGCTGTAAAACCATACATTCACCACGGTATAACACGGGAACATATGGATGGAAAAATTCATTCTTTTTCACATATTGAACGATAGATAGGTGATGTCAAATGGGCCATAGTATTGTATCCATAGCTATAATATAGAATATAGTTATAGCTCTACAAACAAGGTGACGCACTCCTATCTTTTAAAGTGTGGCCTTGCTATGACGGGCGCTGGCGCTGAATGAGTTAAGGTATACCTTAGCGCTACGTGTGTCGTAAAATCTGCCTTAAGGTCGTCCTTAAATTGCGCATGCAGATATAGGCTACTGCACAATTTAAGGAAGACCCTAAGATAGTTCTTACGACATGTAGCGCTGAGGTATGTTAACGGATCTGGGGAACGCATCCCTGACCTCCTTGAGACGGGGGAATTATTTTTTTCATCTATGAAATGAATCTATAGTAATGATCTGGGATTGATCTGAGGAGACCAATACCGTGAATCCATGATATATCTTGGAGCTCACCTGCCATTATAAGCCCAGTGTTCTGCCATGACATCATCACGCTCTTATGGGAGACTTGGAAAGATTGGGGCAGACCCAGGCGCCTGCTCAACCAATCCACAGAGGTGTCTCAGGTCTCCCCATGATTAGTTCACATTGCCCACATCTGTGCATGACCATCTTGCTAAATCATCTCTAGTTAATCCAGTTTGGTGGACAGGAGCACAGCATTTATCCAGCATTTAGCAACATCCTTTCAACCTGTGACAAAATCTTCAGGAAAGAAGTCATCTTTAGGCGTTTTATGGTGTTTTCTACCCTTTCATCAATCAGAATCAGAATCAGGAAAATCTTTATTGCCAAGTAAGCTTGCACATACAAGGAATTTGTCCTGGTCGTTTGGTTCATCAACATTAACAGACAATTAACCTCTTAACCTGTTAACGTTCGGCGTTAACTTTCGTGCATGCGGTGAACGCAGCGCATGAAGCTCATGTCATTCCCATGCCGATTTATATAATGTTATTTTTCAGACTGTATAAAGTGAGTGGGACAAAAACTTGATTTTGGAGAGTGAGGGGGAGATGTCCCATATAGTGGAATTTCGCACCTGACTGGTGACATCTGATACTCACTGGTAAGAGATCGTATTACTTGTGGTGCAAAATAACTCTGCTGTGGCAATGCTATACACTAGATTACTGCACTCAGCCATGTCTAAAATAAAATACTAAGGAGCTACTACTACTTAGCCGGGGCACAAGCAGGAAGTGTGTCCAGCTTCTTCCATCACATTGACATTAATACTTTTCTGGTTGGTGTTCTGAGCGAATGAGGTGGCTCTCTTCTAATTTAGCAGCATGGTTAACAAACAACTACACAAGGTAACAATTAAAATAGCAAGGATCTGGAATTACAGTTTGTCTCCTGGCTTTTGGTTTTGAAGGACAGACTGGGGCCATAAGTGATACAGTATAATACCACACGTTGTAATGGTACACACATTTGTAAATATTTGCCTATGCACTCTTACAATAGATAAATTGATAAATAGATTGATTCACAGATATATTGCAGATCCTCTGGTCAGTCAAACCTGCTGTCTCAGCAGTCCTTGGCCTGTGACTTGACCAACAGATGGCCAGGCCTCTGCCTTTTGGTCAGAAATAGATCTTGACCACTAGAGAGAACTAGAGAAGGGCATGGATAATGGAGGACATGGATAAATGGATCTAGGGCCACAAGCGCCTGCTCCGAAAGCGACCCTAGACGAGCGCTGATTGCAACGAGAAAGGGGCAGAAGAAGACCAACAAGTTATTTGTTTTGACTCGCATGTCTGAATGAATGGCAGCAAACGGCCATTTTGGATAATCACACATTAGAAAAACCTTTGGAAAACACTTGTTTTCTGTGTGATTTTTTTTATCAACTTTGGATCTGTATGCCTATAAGACTTCAGGCTATGGAACCGTTATATTTTCCAGCTCCTACCTCTCAGCTCGAACCTAAAAACAGACATCTGGCAACAAGTCAATACAAAAGTAAGTGTGTTCAAACCTCTGTTTCTCTATTACATTAGCACTCAGTGATTGTTCCTATTATGTAAGAAACTTCAGAATGTTACCTTTCAAAATAGACCAGACTCATGCATGTGCTATACGTATAAAGTATAAGAACTCGCATATTACTTTGGGTATAAAATCGACAGGCGTTTTTATGCAAAATGTGCCCACCTGTCAAGCCCTAGCCATATTTTCAGAAAATTCGCCTAAAAGTACATACCCAAATAAATGGAAGATTGCTCCACTTCTACAAGGCCCATTTGCATGTTCTTGGTATATCTAGGGACATCTATGGAACTCAGGGAATGTAGCCTAATGTCAGAAATATTGTGTCTGTTACTATGCTTGAGTAAATTGTAATGAACCAAAGGAGAATATAATTATAAAAAATGTAATAAAAATGTTATCATTGGCGGTGAATAACACCATGATAACATTGGCCAGACATGGAGCTCATTCAGCACCTTCTTGAGATCAAGTCTACAAAGAATCTAAGCAAATGAATAAAGGGCAGGGATTTCTGTAAATGCAGTCTGTTTTACAAGCTTATAGGGGAGAACTGGTAAGAAAGTAGTCTGCTTTTGGGTTTCCTATAGCATAGGTATATTATTATTATTATTATTATTATTATTATTATTATTATTATTATTATTATTATTATTATTATTATTATTATTATTATTATTATTATTATTATTATTATTATTATTATTATTATTATTATTATTGTTACGAAGGATCAGATTAAACCGAATATATATATTTATTACTTGATATATATTGCATAGTATTTATATATCCCTTGTGTATTCTTTGTACATATACACGGAATATCCCTTTACCTAGTACAGACCATAATATTTCGTTCTCCTATTGGAAGCGATCCCCTAGGCGCCACTGCCATACCCCCAATGTCTAGTTCAAAGTCACCGCCAAGGCTTGCCTGGACATGCCCGGTTCTGCGCAAGAATACGAGACAGGAATAAGGCTGGTACTAGATTATTCACCGTACGTATAAATACGTCGCAGGTGGATACAGCAGCACTTAGCCTAAAGTCAAGTTAACCTAGAAACGTGTTACCCTCAAAACGTAAAAGCCTTCATCACGAGTCAACGACCAAGTGAAGTGAGCAACCGTGCATCTAAATAGAGCACTTATAACCGCGTGCGAATAGCATAGTAAAGTGTCAGAGCTTAGTGGAATAACGTCAAGTTCGACCTAGTTAATGTGAAGTACCGCGCACCGGAGAATCTACACCGGTGAATGCAGAGCCCTTTCCAGCTGGATTATTGCTTTGGTCCTGTGGCTGTTGGAGCGGAGGAGAATCGTCTACACCCACTACTGTGTGGGATTTACCCGTGAGGAACATCACTCGAGCCCGTCTCTAGGAGTGGCTGGCCGGCTTTCACCTATGCTGCACGCATACTTGGATTACAGCTGCTGCTTTCGTCTGCCGATCAAGGGAGTAATGTACCGTCTCCCGTAGCTGGAGTTTATTGATTCCCCGTTGATCCAGACTTTGCATTCGAACATTTCCTCCCCCTGCTGGCCTACAACCGGAGGGACCCTACCAGTATCTCCCGCTGCCCTACTAGTGTACCATAGATATAATTCCTAAGATACAGGTGGTATTCATTATCTCCTGCGTAATATGATAATGGACTTACGCTATTGATTTACTCACGCACATTCTTCGCCTTATAAGCGCGACTCTAAGTAAAGTATTGTTATATACTATCATTGCTAATAATAAATATTACTCTAACCAAGATTTGTGTGGAACCGTGTCATTGTGGAGGTGTTCATATCATATACCTGTGTACTGTATGGCCAGTAGTAATGTACATAAGACAGTAGTGGTTTAATGATACCATACTTATTTAATACAGTCAGGGAATTGTACCCCTCAGTTACAATTATTATTATTATTATTATTATTATTATTATTATTATTATTATTATTATTATTATTATTATTATTATTATTATTATTATTATTATTATTATTATTATTATTATTATTATTATTATAATAATAATAATAATTATTATTATTATTATTATTATTATTATTATTATTATTATTATTATTATTATTATTATTATTATTATTATTATTATTATTAGTAGTAGTAGTATAGTAGGCTTGTAGTAATAGCATTATTATTATTAGTAGTAGTAGTAGTAGTAGTAGTAGTAGTAGTAGTAGTAGTAGTAGTAGTAGTAGTAGTAGTAGACTAGTATAGTAAGCTTGTAATAGTAGTGTAGTATATTTTTGATGGTTATTAGTATAGGGGTGTAAAGGTTAAGTACGGCTGTGTACCGAACGAATACAACGGTGTGTTAACAACTAACGTCTGCCCACTGGGGGCTGTTTTCTTTCACAATCTAATATAATTATTATTATAATTTAAAAAAAATTTACAAGTCGATTATTAATTTCAATATAGAATATTAGTTGACAGTCCTACAAGTACAATTAGTTACTGCACAATATATCACCCCTGAGTGGAACATGGAAAGCCAAACTTTCCCCCACTGTACCGAAAACCCGTACCGAACTTCGACTTCAAAACCGAGGTACGTACCGTACCGTGGTTTTTGCTTACCGTTACACCCCTAGTTATTAGACATTATTATAGCATAATCATAATGGCCAGTTGAGAGCAGACAATAATGTGGATTTGAGAAACAGTTGTCTCCAGCCTAAGGAAGACACACTATTATGTTAATCATATAAAAAAAAATATATATATATATATATATATATTTTTTTTTTTTTTTTTTCTTTTTTTTTTAGAAATCTCAAGGCACCCCTGGCAGCTCTCTGAGGCACCCTAGTGTGCCTAGGCACCCCTGTTGAGAACCGCTGCACTACACCACTCAGGTACCCATGTACATGTCGAAATACTTCCCAAAGGTCAGTGAATACCACGCCCACAACACCAGAGGGAGTTCCACTAATCATGTGCAACTCAGATTCGGCACAAACAAGGGACTAAACACATTTCGCAATTATGCCACAACAATGTGGAACGCCCTACCCACAGCCGGATTTTTTTTTTTATCCCTACCCACATTCAAAACCGCTCTTAAAGAGCACCTACGGGAGGCTGCAATTCGAAACTGCCCACCGTAAATGTCCACCCCCCCCCTCCTAATAGACAGTCTCCTCCCCACTGTATGTATATATTTTCTCCCACCCACCCACCCCCTCCAAATGTACAGTCTCCTCCACATCATATGTATATATTTTCTGTTAGGACCTCTGGGTAACAGTACTGTATATTTGCATATTGTATATGTCACAAATGTAACAGTACTATATGTCATGTCCCTATGTCATAAATGTCATGTATGTTGTGTATGTCATAAATGTCACTATGAATTGAAAATGGGGGACCCTGATGTAAACAAGACAAATGTATTTCTCTGATCTGCATCCCCTTAACAATTGTGTGTATTGAGCCGTACTGCATACCCATTCTGCAATCTGTTAAATAAAGTTTTCATTCATTCATTCATTCATTCATTCATTCATTCATTCACAGGCATGTATCCCCTTCCTACTTCCCATTTCCCCAGTGGAATGCACCTGATTGGATCAAAGACATGCTGGTGCTCTAGTGAGGCATCTAGTGGCTGAATGGGAGCAGGGCGGCTGATGGCAGATATGATATAATGCTGACATGTTGTTTTAATGATAAAATACAACAATTTAATAAAAACAAATGAGACACAAAATTGCTGAACTTAAATGAACATTAATTTAACACTAATGTTATTGTCTGTCTGCATCGTCTGTTTGCTAAATACCTGGGCTCTCTGTCTCTGCACTCACAGCACTCACAGCCTGCTCATGTCATCTACCAAGTGACTAACGTTAGAGCTGACAACAATGTGATAGAATAGAGATTCTGTCCCACAAATCCACTATCTGTCATTAACCACTGTGTCAAGTTAGCTTGGTGTATTGAATCTACTACTATCTCATTAAACACTGTCAAGTTAGCTTATTGAATCTACTACTATCTGTCATTAAACACAAATCCACAAAGAATGGATTGCACGGTGCTAATTGCACCCTTACTTACAATTCATTATGAATTGAAAATGGGGGACCCTGATGTAAACAAGACGAAAGTCTTTCTCTAGTCTGCATCCCCTACACTTTCTGTAACTGAGGGGTTACAAAACCCTGACTGTATTAAAGATTGTGATAGATTAAACCACTGCTAGGTATGTACTTTAATTACTGGCCAGACAGTACATCTAATATATGGCAGACACTCATAATAACACGGCACTGACAAAGAAATATCTTTTGAGGGTATTTATTATTATGCAGTAAATGTACAGATATGAGAATTAGGGTTGCGCTTGTATGGCGAAGAATATGCATAAGTCAGTCAGTAGCAGAAGTCAGTGGGAATAGAATAATTCCTACGATGGGGTACTATGCTAACGCCGCCTGGCGTAGGGTGGCAATTATAGGGGGCAACGCTGGTACCGCTGGAGACAAGGGGGTTCCTCCCAGAGTTGTAAGCTCTGGAGGAGAGAGGAATGTTCGGATACTCAGTCTGATCAATTGAAGAAGAAGGGGATTCACGTACAGAAGCCAGTCCTTGTAATCCAAAACTCAGCATCAAAAGCAATAACTGTAATCCAATTGCACGATAGCAATGATGATAGCCAGCTAGCCTCGGTCCATGAGGCCAGCCCGAATGTAGATCCTCAAGGTGGTTAAATCCAAACGACAGTGGAGATTAACGATGCTCTTCTCCAAGGGTAGTACGTTCCACAATCAATATAATCCAACCAATACTGGTTCTGCAATCGCCGCCGTCGGTTCTCATGTGCACATGTCCAGTAGGTTCTCCGACTAGGCCTCCTCGTGTGCTGGCACCAATGTATTTAGTCCACGCGCACTGGCTAAGGTCCACTAGCTAAACGAACGAACTGCTGGGTAATGCTGCACACGAACGAACTGCTGTTGGCACGATACACAATAATTAACGACTCTTTACTTCACATTAAGCTAAGTCGAACTTGACCTTACTGCATTAAATCTGACACTTTTACTATTCACTTCGCACGTGGTTCTCAACGCTCTGTTAAACGAACTGCTTCTCACTACATTAGAATCACACTGAACGTGATGAACAACTCTACTGGTGTTCGCACCTGCCGCGCTATATATACTTAAGTGGCTTCTAGTGCCAAAACCTAACCACTTGCCCGGAATCAATGCGCTGCCAAGGGCATGTCCTGACTTGCCCAGACTCGCCCTTGAACCTGTCTGAGTGCGAGACTGCCTGGCGCTGCCGTCAGGGGGCATTATCCATAAGGAAAGTGAATATTACTAGGATTTACACGCAGGCTTAAAGGGATATAACGTGTATATATAAATAATATACAAGGTATATAAAACAATAAATGTAGATTCTCAGCTTTAATCTGGCCCTTCACAACAGCCGCCTCCTAATTAGTCCGCACCTAATTAGTTAAGGGAGACAGATTAATAGTCCAGTCAACTGCTCAATATTTGTTGTGAGGAGTAGGGCAATCTACAAAGTCAGTGGGTCATGGTCGTCATCAGGGGAGTCAGGGATCTCCGGCAACTCTATCAGCTTCGCCACGGGTCGGGTGTAAGTCCGCCCTTGGACTATGACTTCTGCCACTCTGACCTTCCCATCGGCACCAGTAATCACTTTGCTTACGCGGCCGGCCGGCCACGTAGCTCGGGGTAGTGACTGGTCTATGATCATAACGACTGTGTCCACTTTCAGGTTGTCCCTGTCCTTTACCCACTTCTGACGGGCTGGACGGGATGGTAGGTAGCTTAGGAGGAAGCGGGCCCAAGACTGCTTGGTCTGTGCTTGGTTGTGTCTCCACCTCCTCCGTCCGTTCCTCTTGTTCTTTCGGTACACCGTCTGAGGAGGGGCCGGTTCCAGCCGCCCAATCAAGAGGTAGCTTGGGGTGCTGGGTTCGAGGTCAGCTACGTCGCTTGGCGTGCAGCTGAGGGGGGTGGAGTTCGGAACTCCTTCTTCTTGAGCCCACTGTTCTCTCACAGGCCTCTCGTCTAATGTCAATAGCCTCTCAACGGGCTGTACGAGAGAGTGGCCTGTGTCGCTCACCTTTGTGTACAGGCAGCGTGTAGACGTGGGTTGGCTGGCAAGTCCGTAGAGGGGGCCCTGGAGCGTCCACCCCAGTCGGGTCTGAACCGCGACTGGGCATCCTTTGGGTCCGATGTGGGCCGCCTCGATTGGGACAATGAGGTTCGCGTGGTCGGAGCCTATGAGCAGGGTCGGTGTGGCGCCGTCGATGAGCGGTATAGGTAGTCTGCGTAGGTGCGCGTACTTCGCCATCAGCTGGGGGATGGGGTAGTCGTAGCTCGACAGACCTATGTCCTGGCTTGTAAATGCCTTAGTGATGCTGTACCGCTTCTCGGGCTGCCCGACCGCTGCTATTGTGAATGAGACGTTTTTGCCCTTTATGGTTTTTAGGTCTCGCTGAATAGTGCGGATTGTCATTGTTTCTTTGGTACCCCGCAGGCCCAACTGGGCTGCGGCGGAAGCGAGGAGGAGAGTCTTTTCAGACTCATCGTCGAGGACGGCGTAAGTGTCCAGGACCTTGTCCTCGTAGCTCAGGAGCACTCTGACCACTTTGATGAGCACTCGGGGGCTCCCGCTATACTTGGGGTCTATGTGGAGCACTCCTGTTGGTCGGTTGCCTTGTCTGGCTAATCTTCGCTGGTGGGCCCCGCACAGTGATGCGCGGTGAGCGGCGCCCGCCGTGTACGCCTCACGCCACTGATCAATTTCGGCGGGGTTCAGTGTCTTGTATTCGTCGCACTGTGCCAGCCAGTGTCCGCCGTCGCAGTAAGTACATGCGATCTGCCCTTCCTCTTTGGCGAGGGAGTTGTAAGTCGTCGGTGGTGGCGCCGACTCGTGGTAGTACGGGTGGCACCGTGGGTCCCCGTGTCTGCTGCAACAGTCAGGACACCAGGGGGTGGTTTCAGGACTGGTTTGTGGTGACACCGCCTCGGCCTGGTACATCACCGTGACGGGCCTACTTTGGTTTCCTGGCGGACGCTTGTTGCTCTCATGCAGGACGTCTAGATGGGCGCCGTCACACTTGCCGCATCTTTTCTTCAGGCGGCACTCGGCTGCCATGTGGCCGTGCGCGCAGCGGAAGCAGCGGCGTTTGTCCTTAAGCCACTGACCTATTTCAGCGGTAGTTAGGTCTTTGAAGGCGTCGCACTGTGACAGCTGGTGTTCACTGTCACAGTACTGACAGACAGCCTTCCACTTCTCCTTGCGGGGGTTGTGGCTCATCTGCCGTGACACAGCCTCGGCTTGGTGCATCACGGTCACAGACCGGCGGTTGTCGTTGAACCTTCTCGGTCCATCTTTAGGGTCAGAGCCACCCCACACGAACGTGTCTAATCGTAGACTGCTGACCTCCCTGGCGAGGAAATCAGCCAGGTCTAGGAGGGATGGTTCTGGGCCGTGGGGGTCACGTTGTCTCTCTGCCGCTGAAAACGCTCTTGACGGGCTGGAGGGAGCTTCTCCAGTATCCGCTCCACGTTAGAATTTGCATATAGTTCATATCTCCCCTTCTCCTTTTGTGACCCCAGCATCCCCACAAGGGATTGTACCTTGATAGAGAGGTCATCTAGTGCTCTATTGTCTTTGGCTGGGGGGAGGCGGTCGATATCTTGTATTTCTTGGATCACGTAATCCCATATGCGTCCATAGCGCGCGTCGAGGGCCACCAGAGCATCTGAGTAGGGGGTTCTTGAGTTCGAATATGCCAGCGCTATGTTATGCGCTCGGGGCACTTTGAGATGCTTGAGGAGGATGGCATATTTATAAGACTCGTCGTGTACATCGGACATTATAGTCTCTAAACACATGGGTAGTTCCGTGTACTGTGCTCTGTCCTCACGCGTAAAGTCTGGGAACGTGGGTATTCCAAGGTAAGATGCCATGGATGGCTGGGACACCGATGCGCGTAGGGGGAGAGGCCTCCTGGGCGAGTCTCCCCGTACGGGTGGTCGTGGGTTAGTGCTGGGTGGGTACCAGAGGCCGGGCCCCCAGGTGCTGCTCCTCGGTGCTGACTGTGTATTAAACTCACCCATGGTCGGGGCTGAGGTCGGGGCTGTACTGGGCCTCCTGGTCCAAGATAGGTTCGTGCCGGTGGGCTTGATGTCCTCCCCCGTCCTCCGCTAGGTCCTGGAGTCTCTTAGTTAGTTTCTCGGCGACGTAGGCGGGATCTTCCCGTTGGCTGGGTCCCGTATAGACCGGTCGGGGAGGGGGCTCGGCGACGTAGACAGGTTCTTCCTGTTGGCTGGGTCCCGTATAGACTGGTCGGGGAGGGGGCTCGGCGACGTAGGCAGGTTCTTCCTGCTGGCTGGGTCCTGTGTAGATTTGTCGGGGAGGGGAAGGTGCCCTCGACCCGTGTCGTGATGATCTCCGGGAGCTCCGGGTGGACGAGTGAGGGGTCACCCTCTGGAGTAGTTGCTCCACCATCTGCGCCTGCAGCCGGTCTCTTTCCATCTCGCGCTGTGCATTGGCGGCGTCGCGCTGTGCATCGCGTTGCGCGTTGGCGGCGTCGCGCTGAATGTTTTCTTCAGCCTGGAGGCGCCTCTCTTCCAGTCTGATGCTCTCGCGCTCGTTCTGTTGTTGTGCTTGGAGACGTTCTCTTTCTAGTGCAGCATGTTCGCGCTCACTCTGTTGTTGCGCTTGGAGGCGTTCTCGTTCCACTGTAGAGTGTTCGCGCTCACTAAGTGTCTGTGCTTGGAGACGTTCGCGCTCCACTGCAAACTGTTCGCGCGCACTCTGTTGTTGCGCTTGGAGGCGGTCGCGCTCCACTGCAGACTGTTCGCGCGCACTCTGTTGTTGCGCTTGGAGGCGGTCGCGCTCACCCTGGATACGGTCTCTTTCTGTTGATGCTGTCAGCGTGGCGATCAAGGCTTGTGCCAGTCTCTGGTCAGCCTCGCTGGGGGATGACACTGATGGAGGTGATCGGGCGCTGACAGGACTTGGTGCGGACCTGTTCTCTTGGCGCGCTCCGAGGTCCATCTCTTGAGCGCTGCTTCTTGATTTCTCTCCGGTCTATCCCGGTGGCGCTGTCTTGGGGTATAGTCACATCATGTCCCGCTTGTTCCCCCCGTGAGCTAAGTCAGTTTCGTTTGAACCCACTGGGGTCTCTACTGGTGGGGCCGACAAGTCGATAGGATTGGGCATGCTTAAGCTATCAGTTTTATCCGTGCTTAACATCTTTTTAGATAAGCTAGGAGGTAAAACGAAAGCGTAGTCCTCCAGGTGTGGAGGTGGCTGACGTTTGCGCCTAGGGCGCTCTAGTTTGGGGGAGCCGTCTGGAGAGTGTCCGCCGCTGGCCATATCAATATTAATATGATATTAAAGATTACTGATACCCTCCGGCTCGAAGGACCAATTGTAACTGAGGGGTTACAAAACCCTGACTGTATTAAAGATTGTGATAGATTAAACCACTGCTAGGTATGTACTTTAATTACTGGCCAGACAGTACATCTAATATATGGCAGACACTCATAATAACACGGCACTGACAAAGAAATATCATTTGAGGGTATTTATTATTATGCAGTAAATGTACAGATATGAGAATTAGGGTCGCGCTTGTATGGCGAAGAATATGCATAAGTCAGTCAGTAGCAGAAGTCAGTGGGAATAGAATAATTCCTACGATGGGGTACTATGCTAACGCCGCCTGGCGTAGGGTGGCAATTATAGGGGGCAACGCTGGTACCGCTGGAGACAAGGGGGTTCCTCCCAGAGTTGTAAGCTCTGGAGGAGAGAGGAATGTTCGGATACTCAGTCTGATCAATTGAAGAAGAAGGGGATTCACGTACAGAAGCCAGTCCTTGTAATCCAAAGCTCAGCATCAAAAGCAATAACTGTAATCCAATTGCACAATAGCAATGATGATAGCCAGCTAGCCTCGGTCCATGAGGCCAGCCCGAATGTAGATCCTCAAGGTGGTTAAATCCAAACGACAGTGGAGATTAACGATGCTCTTCTCCAAGGGTAGTATGTTCCACAATCAATATAATCCAACCAATACTGGTTCTGCAATCGCCGCCGTCGGTTCTCATGTGCACATGTCCAGTAGGTTCTCCGACTAGGCCTCCTCGTGTGCTGGCACCAATGTATTTAGTCCACGCGCACTGGCTAAGGTCCACTAGCTAAACGAACGAACTGCTGGGTAATGCTGCACACGAACGAACTGCTGTTGGCACGATACACAATAATTAACGACTCTTTACTTCACATTAAGCTAAGTCGAACTTGATGTTACTGCATTAAATCTGACACTTTTACTATTCACTTCGCACGTGGTTCTCAACGCTCTGTTAAACGAACTGCTTCTCACTACATTAGAATCACACTGAACGTGATGAACAACTCTACTGGTGTTCGCACCTGCCGCGCTATATATACTTAAGTGGCTTCTAGTGCCAAAACCTAACCACTTGCCTGGAATCAATGCGCTGCCAAGGGCATGTCCTGACTTGCCCAGACTCGCCCTTGAACCTGTCTGAGTGCGAGACTGCCTGGCGCTGCCGTCAGGGGGCATTATCCATAAGGAAAGTGAATATTACTAGGATTTACACGCAGGCTTAAAGGGATATAACGTGTATATATAAATAATATACAAGGTATATAAAACAATAAATGTAGATTCTCAGCTTTAATCTGGCCCTTCACAACACTTTCAGTGCGGGCCGTGTTTTCCTTTTTACCCCGTTGATGCCACGGTCCACGGCCCATGTAACGTTAATATCGCCTAATCTATGTTTTAAATTATGCTATGTGTCTAATCTGCCCATCGCTTATCAAAGAATCATTTTCCAGTCAACATTGGCAAAGCAGATTGTGTTTTTATCGCTTCATTTCCTTTTTATAGCATTTTATAGCATCGAAGAAAAAACAACACATTCCATGATAATCGCCTTTTACTGGAATATTCCAGAACGTTATCATTTGTCGGTCTATTTATGAATCCTTTTCAAATAAACGCTAGATGGTCGATAGTATATGTGTGCGCACGCACGCTCGTGCCGTGCGCTGATAATCGCTGCTATTATTTCCTCATGGCTTTTACAGTGAAACAGCCATATCACATATAGTGGAAACGGTTATATCTCCATGAAAACGAGTCTGATTATCCTAACACTGATAACATAGATTCCTTACCTGACATCAGATGGTATCCAAATGGTATATTCCAATTCCTGATCACCATTCGAAAAAATCGATAAGTATATTGATCCAACGTGTGTACAATATAACCCATGATCGCCGCGGCTCAGAGGCTCCAGAATGAACTCTGGTAACTCCGGCTGCATCAGTGGACTGGAAAATGTGGACTGGAATATTTTTTTCCCCCATGCATTTTCATTGAGTCCATTCCAAAAGGGTGATTTACCATCTGGGAGACGATAGGGGGCGCTTTTTTCACATCTGATCGCCGGCGGCCCCTGGATCTCCAACGGTAGATCCAACGGCGTGATGCAATATGATTTCAGATTCTGTTAGGATTAGGGGTGGTGAGGGAAGGAGAGGAGAACCCAGTATGCGGACAGGAATGGAAGGAGGCAGAGACGGCAGGATAACATGTAGTGACAGACTTTACTGAGTACAACGGCATGTTACAAAAGAACATAAAAAGGCGCAGCCGAGCTGGCACTAATGAAAACTAACTGTGAACTCGAAAATAAAAGACAACAAAACGGAACACTAACAAGACTAACTAACAAACTAGTCAGACTACTGCTTGACCTGACTCCTAGAACCCACCTCACCCCTGCCCACTTTGCCAACCTAGGATGGCTTAGAGTAGACGACAGAGTACAGCAACTTGCAATGGGCCTGGTCTACAAGATACACTACACGACCAAGGTACCCATGTACATGTCAAAATACTTCCCAAAGGTCAGTGAATACCACGATCACAACACCAGAGGGAGCTCCACAAATCATGTTAAACCCAGATTCGGCTCAAACAAGGGACTAAACACGTTTCGCAATTATGCCACATCAATGTGGAACGCCCTACCCAAAGCTGTAAAGGAATGTGAATCACTACCCACTTTCAAAAATGCTCTCAAAGAACACCTACGGGAGACTGCAATTCGAAACTGCCCCCTACAAATGTCCTAACCCAGTTGTACAGTAAAGACCAAGTATGGCTGTCAGTATTCCAATGTAGTGTACAGTGTCCCCCCCCCCCCTACCCAACCCCCCACCTCCAATGTACAGCCCCACCCACCCAACCCCACCCCACCTACCCAACCTCCTCCAATGTACAGTTTCTCTATGTCAGATGTATATACACTCTTTTTCTGGACACTTTTTGTATCACAAACAGTACTGTATTTGCAAATCTGGTATGTCATAAATGTATAGATGTAGCAGTACTGTCTATCTGTATGCCGTGTGTGTCATATGATGAATTGAAAATGGGGGACCCTGATGTAACAAAGTCAAGTTAGACCGCGCTCTCAGTATCTAACACTGGGTGCTGAAATCCCAAACATTATGAAGAAAAAGGCGAAGGCCGGACCAGCACTCTCAGATTTTTAAATTTTTTATTTAATGGCAGCCTATAATACAGACATGTTTCGGAACGTGTTCCTTCTTCAGTGTAATAGGCTAGCAGTGATAGCTTGTAAAAATGGGATCTATATACCATGAGGGCAGGAAGTGACATCATAGAGGTGAGCTTGGGAATGCCAGTCAACTTTGACCTCCAGAGTAAGGACTTGATAATGTAGCATGTTGAAAACAAATATATACCAGAAACTAAAATATAGTAAACACCAAATTCTATGAGCAAAGAAAAACAACAACAGAAAGGAAACCTTTCACCATTTGTAAAATAATAGTAATGATAATATACTCATGATAATAAAAGTAATAAAAGTCACTTGTAGGAAACAGGATCACAACTTCATTCATTCCCTTTGGTACGATGCCATTAATCAAATGAATATAGTAACCTGTCTCCCCCTCTACAGGGCATTGTAGATTAACAAGTCCCTTAAACAATAAGAATGCATTAGGAGAAATAGAGAGATACGGTACACCCTTAAGAGAGGACAAAGTGGAGCTAATCACTCAAATGTACACTTGCAATGTCAGTAATGGTGTAAATCTCCGGGACCAATGAACTTTTCTTGCATACTCCTCCGTGGTGGAAGAGGGCCGTCTGGAAACATCTTCTACGGAGGGAGCACAGCAGAGACATCTCCTTCTTAGGTCGGTCTCTGGGCTGCCAAATAGGCCTGCGGGAGTGCAGGGGGCACCAAGTGTGTAGACAGTCCCGTTCGTCTCCTCGTCTCCAGCATCTCTTATGCCGCTCGGTGTATTGCCGATAAGCAGGCCCCTCTGAATGATGGCGTCCTGCCAATAGTTAGTAAGGGTCACGCCATGGAGTAGGATACGAGTCTCTCTCTGCTTCAGGCAAGAATGGGACTCGTGACTCCATCGTTGTAGCTACGAAACTTGTTGATGTAAACAAGACGAAAGTCTTTCTCTGGTCTGCATCCCCTTAACAATTGTATGTATTGAGCTGTACTGTACTGTACCCATTCTGCAATCTGTTAATAAACTTTTCAATCAATTCAATTTCAATCATGACTTACTTAGGCAGAACAACAACAGTGCAAGGACGACATAGACAGGAACAAGGGGTAACCGGAGGTAATGATGCCACAAGGAAGTAAGGACAGAACACACTTAAATACACAGACTAATTATGATGAGCAACACCTGGCAGACCAGGCCAAAACACAGAATCAAATAAACACCAAACCTTACTTAAATATGACTGTGACGGGCGACAACAGCACCACACATGTGAACAGTAACAATGCAATTAATTAATGTCTTGTTGTAATTAGTATATATACCCAATGTCATGCGTCTTCTTGAAGCGGATTCAGCTTGTTTTGCTCCGATTTGACGTCAGTTTAAAACCCTTCTACTCCTATGGCATATTTAATTCCACCTGGATCTTTTCTTTTTATTGTGTGCTGTAGCATTGTCAAAGAGTAATTGCTTTTGCCCTTTTCCCTTTGTAACTTCATCCTTTACCTTTCAATATCTTATTTGACGTTACTGTACGATATAAGTGTGTATTAAAAGACGGAGCTGTTAATGCGTATTGAAGGTTTGTGTCCCCAGGCAAGCTATATTCACATATTCACGTAACTGGCAAGATATAAACGTTATAAGATATGCAAAGAGACAATGATAATATGTTGTGTATTGTGTAATAAATAAATTAGTTGACCTCGCATTGTGCCAATATCTCTCCAAACTCCTCCACTTTGTTTACCTTACCTGTATATAAATGCCTGTATATAAGTACATTAATATGAAACGGTACATTAATATGAAACTGTGGTACACCGTACAATCAATAGCACATAGTTGACTAGAGAATTTGCAATGTAGCTTGGTCCTGTTCCATTTAGTGCTTTGTATATAAGGAGGAGGACCTTGAAATAAATTCTAAATGTTACCGGAAGCCAGTGTAGGTTAGCTAATACTGGACTGATGTGGTCTCTCCTCTTGGTTCTAGTTAGTAGCCTAGCTGCCGAGTTTTGAATGAGTTGGAGTCGTTCTGTAGTTTTTTTGGGAGGCCAGTGAGGAGTGCATTACAGTAGTCAAGTCGGCTTGAGATAAAGGCATGGATCAGTTTTTCAGCGTCTTTTTGATTTATAAACGGCCGTACCTTAGCTATGTTTCTAAGGTGGACAAATTATGTTTTTGTCACCTTGTTGATGTGTGATTTAAAGCTTAGTTCTGAGTCTATTATAATACCAAGACTTGTAACTTCGGGTTTGATCCAAGGAGTAAGTTGCCCCATATTGCTCTGTAACATTTCTCTTTTTGTTATAGCACCGACGAGTAGGATTTCTGTTTTGCCCTCATTTAATTTTAGGAAGTTGTTCATCATCCAATTGTTTATTGCTAAGAGACAGGCGGAAATGGAGTTAATAGCTGTGTGATCATTTGGTTCAGCAGAGATGTACAATTGTGTGTCATCTCCGTAACTATGGAAACATACATTGTGTTTTCTAATGATGTCTCAGAGTGGCAGCATTTATAGTGAGAATAATAATGGACCAAGGCAGCTCCCCTGTGGAACTCCGAAGTAGGCGTCATGTTTCTCAGAAGAATAATCTCCAAGCCTGACGTAATATTTTCTCCCTTTGATATATGTTCTGAACCAGTTTAATACATAGTCAGAAAGACCAACTCACTTTTCTAGGCGATTTATTAGGATATCATGGTTGATCGTGTCAAATGCTGCACTTAGATCTAATAGGACGAGAATTGAGACTTTGTTTGCATCAGAGTTTATTCTGAGGTCACTAATTATTTTTTGTAAGAACAGTTTCAGTGCTATGGTGTGTTCTGAAGCCTGATTGAAATTCCTCCATGATGTTGTTTTCTTTGAGAAAGGAGTTTATTTGTATTGAGACAGTTTTTTCAAGTATCTTGCTGATGAATGGGAGGTTGGATATCGGCCTATAGTTGGTTAGTACATTACTGTCTAGTTTGGGTTTCTTTAGTAAGGGTCTTACGACAGCTGTTTTGAATGCGTCTGGGTAGTAGTAGAAGTTGTAGTAATATTAGTAGAAGTAGTAGTAGTAGAAGTCGTAATAGTAGAAGTAGTAGTAGTAGTAGTAGTAGTAGTAGTAGTAGTAGTAGTAGTAGTAGTAGTAGTAGTAGTAGTAGCAGTAATGGTAGTGGTAGTAGTAGTAGAAGTAGTAGTAGTGATTGATTGATTGAAAACTTTATTAACAGATTGCAGAATGGGTACAATACATTACGGCACAATACACACAATTGTTAAGGGGATGCAGACCAGAGAAAGACATTTGTCTTGTTTACATCAGGGTCCCCCATTTTCAATTCATAGTGACATTTATGACATATAACATACATGACCTCACCAATGGGGGTCCACGCTGGCAGGTGAAGGGATGTGACAGGCTGCCTCCTCATGTATCGGAGGGGACACGTGATGCAAGGCTTCTATCCTCCCTACAACCGGCCAGTGGGGGGCATATGCGAGCAACGTTCAAGCCAGGGGAGGGGAGAATTGGCACAGTGGAATTGGGATGGGAGAAGAATTGAAAGAGAGGAGAAAAAGTGGATAAAAAAATAAATAAAAAATACGAGGAACAGGCAGAAGGTCTTTACTTTGAGCTTGAAAGGGAAGAGGGTGTAGCTGGGTATGCGCGTGGTGAATGAAAGAAAAGGAAGTCCCCGTTACTAGGAACGCAAAGTTGGTTGTTAGGCTCAGGACCCGTGTCGATTAGGTGCCCCTGCAAAAGCCAGCGTTTGATTGATTGTGTTGACAGAGTCACCTGGGGAGCAAATAATAACTGTTCATGACGACAAGGTCCTCTTTAGCCTTAACCGGCGTGGTTTATTTTCTTATGCACATTTGTACCACGAGACCTACTCTCCGTGAGAGTTAGAGTGAAAGAGATAGAGGGGGAGGGAACATTCCCTTTTATACCTTCTACCTGACGTCAGCTACAATAGCTACGTCTCCTTACGCCTATAGCGCCCTCTTGTGGAACAGTTAAAGTGCAGTTACATACAATCATATTAACACTTACACTTAACACTCCCACTTATGAATGACGTGTATACTGTACAACTTTTCCAAAACAACTTTTTCAAGAAAAAATACAGTTCAAAACATCAAAGGAATATGGCAGTCAATATTACATAACAGGCAATATTTTACACACCAAACATGACCTCTGCAAATCTTCTCAATTTCAGTTTGGAGACAGGCTTGGTCATAGCGTCTGCAACCATGTCGTCTGTAGGACAGTAAACAAGTGTCATCCTTTCTTCTCTGATGACAGATCTAATGAAGTGATATTTTATATCCACATGTTTACACCTCTGTCGGCACACAGGGTTTCTAGCGAGTGCAATGGTTCCCTGGTTGTCTTCATAAACAACAGTTTTCTTATATACATAGGTATCCATTCCTTCGAGCAGTTGTTCTAGATAAATACATCCTGTATTGTCATAACTAGAGCCATGTATTCGGCTTCACAAATTGATAGTGCCACTGTGGGCTGTTTCTTTGTTTTCCATGAAACCAGTGAGCTGTCTGTACCCATACTCACACAATACCCGGTGGTACTTCTTCTGTCTGTGGCGTCTGCCGCCCAATCTGCATCACTATAGGCTTGAAGCCCTAAGCCCTCGCTGCTCTTTCTGAAACAAAGCTGTTTATCTGCTGTGCCTTTGAGATAACGAAAAACATGTTTTGCTGTAATCCAGTGCTCTTCTGTGGGATCAGCAAAATGCTGTGATAATTTACTCACTACAAAACATAGGTCAGGGCGAGTACATGTTGTCAAATAAATGAGGCTACCTACAGCTTCTCTGTACATTTTTACATCTGTCAATTTCTGAGCATCCTCTTGGTAGTCTAGCTTTTGATCATATGGTGTTTCCCTGGTTCTACATTCTTGCATGTCAAAACTATTCAGGATCTTTTCCACATATCTCTTCTGGGATATTTTTACACAACTGGCAGACTGTTCGAAGTCCATGCCTAGAAAATGTTTTAACCTACCCAGGTCTTTCATTTTGAATCTGGTGGAGAGCATAATTTTCACCTGCTCTAGGTTTCTAGTGTTGTCTGCTGCGATGATTAAGTCATCTACCCAAATCACAAGTATCACTTTTCCTGACTCTTTTGACTCCTTTGTGTAAACACAGGGGTCTACTGGGTTCTGTATGAAGTGATCTTCAATTAGACATGTATGATGCATCTCGTTCCAATTTCGCCCAGACTGTTTCAGGCCGTAAATGGATTTTTCTAGCTTACACACTAGCTTCTCTCCTTTCTTCTCATAACCTTCAGGTTGTTCCATATATATCTCCCTATCAATGGGTGCGTGCAGGTAGGCTGTCTTCACATCCATCTGGTGTAAAATCAAACTGTCTTCAGCTGCCTTCTGCATCACTACCCGTACACTGGTCAGGTTGGCTGTAGGGGAGAATGTCTCACCGTAGTCTATTCCTTCCCTCTGACTGTAGCCTTTAGCTACAAACCTGGCCTTGTACTTGTCGTGGCCTTCAATACCCTCCTTGATTGAGTACACCCATTTGCCTCCCACTGTCTGTCTACCCTCTGGTAACTTTGTTAGAGTAAAAGTATGATTGTCCTCTAGGGACCTCATCTCCTCATCCATTGCTCTCTCCCATTTTCCTGACTCAGGGGATATCATGGCCTCTTTAAAGGTCTGAGGTACACCACTCACTACTCTGTAGCAGTAATCTATGCTGGTAAGTGTACTGTCATCCTCGTCACTTTCTCTCTGGGCATAGTCTTTCAGATACTTTGGGGGTTTATGTTCCCGGGAGGGATATCTCCCACTGCATGAGGCACGTGACGTCACCCTAGGGTGCTTCCCGTCATCATCCTCTGGGGGTTGTTGACTGTCTGTCTGCATGTCTGTGCTCAGTACACTAGGCTGTGGTGTCTCTCTTTCCTCACACCCTACTCTGGAGTCCAGCTCTGGCTCCTGTGTCTGTGTCTCGTTCTCACATGTTGTCTTTGTGACAAATTTTACTAACCTGTGTTTTTGCACTTTCCCTTTACCGGGATAGTAGACTAGAAAAGCGGGGCTGCCCTTGTCATGCCCTAAAAAGAGTCCTTTTTCACACCTGGACTCGAGCTTTCCTCTGTCCTGTTGGTAAGCATAACACACTGAACCAAACTTGTGCATCCTGGCTAGATCACACCTTTTTCCTGTCAGTGCTGTATACGGGGTGGTGCCTGTGTGCTTGTTAAAACATCGATTTCTGGTGTAAGCGGCTTCTTGTACCGCATAATGCCATAGACTTTTAGGTAAGTTACCATCTATTAGCTTACACCTAGCCATTTCGAAAAGAGTGCGTCCTTCCCTCTCTGCTATCCCGTTCTGGTGTGGGGAGTAAGGACAGGACGTCTTGTGTCTGATCTTGTTCCTTCTCAGCAGCGATTGGAACTCTCTATTTGTGAACTCTGTTCCGTTATCGGATCTCAAGCATTTTATGTTGCCATAAGGAGCTACATCTGCAAGGAATTTTTCTGTGGCCTGGAGTGTGTCACTCTTTGCTCTGAGAAAGTAAACAAACACTGCCCCTGTACACACATCTGTGAAAGACCTTAAAGGCACCTATGGACTCATTATTTACTGGACCGGCTAGATCTGGGTTAACTAGCTCAAGTGGTGTCTTTACTTTTTCCGTGGGACCTCTGTTCCTTGTTTGAGTGAACTTTCCCTTTACACACACATCACATTCTTTGTTAGGTCTATGCTTTTCACCGTTAATGTGCATGCCTACTGTCACCGCTTGCAGCTTCAGTATATCCTCGTAATTACAATGACCCATGATCTCATGCCATGTCTGAATATCATGACTGACATTACACATATAATTTTCGTTACATTCTGTTTGTAGATAATACATTCTCTTGTACACCTTAATGTTAAATATCGTACCGTCAGGCTCTACAAGAACATCTTTACCTTCATTGAAGAACACTTTGGCACCGTTTGCAGTAGCAGATTTTACAGAGAATAGTTCTTGTGGGAACAAGGGTATGTAGAGTGCGTTCTTCAACGTCACTGTACATCGGCGCCCCTTACTGTCTATGAGGCATACATGTGCGTCTCCTCTCCCCTGCGCCAACCCGAATGTGCGCTTCCCGTCTGCCAGCTCCATGCTGTGTCTCTCCGGCTCGAAGGTGCTGTCAAAGTTCTTGAATCGGTTCCTGTCGTTGATAATGTGGGACGACGCACCTGTGTCCACGATCAGTCCCTTCCTTTGGACCTGCTGCTGCGTTGACTGGGTGACGTATGCTGTCTGCGCCCCGAAGGTGAAGTCCTCTCTTCCCGCTGCTCTCCGGGCGTCGTCTCGACTCGCCTCACGTCCATTGCTGCCGCCATCTTGTACACAGCTGCCATCTTGCACGTGCGCGTACCGAGCGCTCTGTTCGCGCTTCTTTCTACACACTCTGTCCGCGTGTCCCGAAGTTCCACAGAAACTACTGTTTTTGTGCATTTATCTTTTCGGTGACCCTTTTCTCCACATCGCCAACACGCCATCTCCGTCGGGGTCCGGTCTTTATCTTTGGTGCTCCTTGGGCCTTCATTACCCTTTCTCCCGCCTCTTCGGCGACCGGGTCTGTGTCTTCTGAGGCCTCGAAGTTCCGCAGCTTGGCCTTGAACTCCCCCAGCGACATGTCCGCTGAACTGTGTGTCACCAACAGTGTGAATGGTTTATACATCTCCGGTAGTCCCCTCATAACCATCGCCATCATTAGTCCATCACTCTGTGCTTCTCCTGCACTCTTGAGCGCCGTGATGATTTGTTCCACCCTGATGACGTATTCAGTCACAGTCTCTGTGTTAGCTTTCTTCAGCGCGGTCAACGTTATATACAGGGATACAATCCGGGGCCTACCTCTGCCGATGTAGTGTTCTCTTAACACTATTAGACTCGCTCGGCCTTTGTCCTTTGTGTCCCGGAATATCAGCCCCAAGCTCGTGTTGTCTAGGAGTGGTGCTAGCTCTCAGTATGCGTCAGCATTCAGCTTGGTATCCAGGGCTTGCGCTGCCGCCGTTACTTCTCCTGTGGGGGCCGTCAAGATGGTTTTCTTCAGCCCCACTCCGTGCATACAGCACAACATTCGCTCTTCCCAGAGCTCGTATTCTTCTGCCCTTCCGTTAAACGTGGGCCACTTGCTCCTTCCTCTTGTCGCCATCTTTTGATGGTAGCGTAGCTTAGCTGCCTGTTAGCTCAGCTTTAGCATCGTGCAGTTCTCCCGCTGCTAAACTAGCCTATACTTTCAGCTAACTAGCTATCCTTATTTTTGCTCTTCCGTGATCTGGGCCCATAACCTGTTGACAGAGTCACCTGGGGAGCAAACAATAACTGTTCATGACGACAAGGTCCTCTTTAGCCTTAACCGGCGTGGTTTATTTTCTTATGCACATTTGTACCACGAGACCTACTCTCCGTGAGAGGTAGAGTGAAAGAGATAGAGGGGGAGGGAACATTCCCTTTTATACCTTCTACCTGACGTCAGCTACAATAGCTACGTCTCCTTACGCCTATAGCGCCCTCTTGTGGAACAGTTAAAGTGCAGTTACATACAATCATATTAACACTTACACTTAACAGATTGATTGATTGAAAATTGTATTAACAGATTGCAGAATAGGTACAATACAGTACAGCTCAATACACACAATTGTTAAGGGGATGCAGACCAGAGAAAGACTTTCGTCTTGTTTACATCAGGGTCCCCCATTTTCAATTCATCATAACATATATGACATACATGACATACAGATAGACAGTACTGCTACATCTATACATTTATGAAATACCAGATTCAAAAATAGTTAAAAAAAGAGAGTATATACATTTGACGAAGAAACTGTACATTGGATGAGGTGGGGGGGGGCAGTTTCGAATTGCAGTCTCCAGTAGGTGCTCCTTGAGAGTGGTTTTAAAAGTGGGTAGTGATTCACATTCCTTTACAGCTGTGGGGAGGGCTTTCCACATTGATGTGGCATAATTGCTAAACGTGTTTAGTCCCTTGTTTGAGCCGAATCTGGGTTTAACATGATTTGTGGAGCTCCCTCTGGTGTTGTGGTCGTGGTATTCACTGACCTTTGGGATGTACATGGGTACCTTAGTCGTGTAGTGTATCTTGTAGACCAGGCCCATTGCACGTTGCTGTACTCTGTCGTCTACTCTAAGCCATCCTAGGTTGTCAAAGTGGGCAGGGGTGAGGTGGGTTCTAGTAGTAAGGTCAAGCAGTAGTCTGACCAGTTTGTTTTGTGATGTTTGTAATTTAGTTTTTAGCGCCTTTGAGGTGCTTTGGTACCATGAGGTGCAAGCATAGTCGTAGTACCCTTGAATGAGTGCTCCTGCCAGAGTCTTCAGGGTATTCTTGTTTACCGAGATCCGGTACAAGAATCTAGTTCGTTGGTTGACTTTTTTGATTACATTGGATACCATTTTGTCACAGGAAAGATTAGCCTCTAGGATGGAACCTTGGTATGTAATTTCATCTTTCCTTGTGACAATATTGTCACCCACTGTAACTGAGAAGCCGTCGGCCTTGCTGAGTTTGTTATTTGAACCGAAGAGAATGGACTCTGTTTTACCCAGGTTTAATGATAGTTTGTTGTCAGCGAGCCAGGTGCAGATTTTGCCTAGTTCCGAGCTGAGGGTTTTTTCAACCTGTAACTTGTTCTTGTCAGAGACCAGCAGGGCTGAGTCGTCCGCGAACAGGAACAAGTTGCAGTCACAAGCTGACGACATGTCATTTGCATAAATTAGGAACAGTAGCGGTCCTAGTATGCTTCCTTGTGGAATACCACAGCTCACTGGGGGGGGGGGATAGCGTACCGTTTACCTCCACCATCTGTTCTCTCCCCTCCAGGTAGGATTGCATCCAGCTCACTGATAGACTATCAAAACCAATTGCTTTTAGCTTGTCAATCAGAATGGAGTGATCAGTGCCACTGATGTCTTCTGGGACATTGAATCCTTGGGTTGTGTTAATTACAGCTCAATTAAATGATAAGGTAGCAATCCCTATAAAACACAAGGTATTGCTATTTTTCATCTACACAATTTAATGGAGTACAGTAACACAATTTACAGTAACACAACACACAAGGATTCAAATATCCTTTATGACATCACTGGTCGCCATATTCAAACTAATTTACTCTCAAACTAAATGAATGTGAGAAAAACTGTATGTTTGTATGTGTGTGAGATTATGTGCAAAACAAATCAACATTGTTTTTTTAGTTTTCAATTTGTGAACATTATGCTATGTTTTCAGATTAACATTAGATTGCCATCAGATTAACATTATGATATATTTTCATATTAAGATTAGATTGACATCAGATTAACATTATGCTATATTTTCAGATTAACATTAGATTGACATCAGATAATTGAATTATGTTGTGTTTTAAGGTTACCATTATGCTATGTGTTCAATAAGATTAACATTATGCTATAAATGGACTGCATTTATATAAATAAGGTTAACATTATGCTATGTTTTCATTAAATAAGGTTAACATTATGCTATGTATTCATTCAATAAGATTACCATTATGCTATGTTTTCACTTTGTACACAACCATGTATGATTAGATTTGATTAGAATTACATGATCCTTTTTTTTGTATTTTATTTTTTTATTATTTTTTAAACAAACACATAAACAAACACAACACACGATAAGATATACAAGCATTAGTTGACAGTGCACATCCAATGAAATCACCATTTTTTAATTGTCTTATACAGGATATACCCCTAATACCTGTTATCTAAAAACCTATACACATATGCTCTAGCTCGTACCCCCCCCTCCTGGACCCCCCATTGGATAATCCAACCATTATAACTTGTTCCTAACTGTTACAAAGGATCAGATTAAACCGAATATATATATTTATTGATTGATATATATTGCATAGTATTTGTATATCGTTTGATATCCCTTGTATATTCCTTGTACATATACACGGAATATCCCTTTAGACCAGACCATAATATTTCATTCTCCTATTGGACAGCGGTCCACAGGCGCCAGGGTCTTACCCCCAGAGTCGAGTTCAAAGCTACCGTCAAGGCTTGTCTCAACATGCCCGGTTCTGCCCAGGACTACGAGACAGAAATGAGGCTGGCACTAGATTATTCCCCGTACATATAAATATGGCGCAGGTGAATACAGAAGCACTTAGTCAGAAGTTCAGTAGAGTTACCCAATAAGTTGAAGCCTCACCCACGATACTCTGTGCGGTGAAGTATGGCCTGTTTGGCCCCAAATAGAGCATTGAGACCGCGTGCGAATTAATAACTGAATTGTCAGAGTTTGGCGCTATACCGTCGAGTGCGACATATTTCTATTAAGTCAGTAATAGTCTATTTGTGTATAGTGTATCGTGCGGCTAAAGTTCTACAGTGACCAGCATCACCAATGCTTCCTCGTACCAGCTAGAGTGCTTATCCAGGCTGGGCTGCTTTCATGGCTCTTTCACCCGAGGAGACCTAGACGAGAACCGTGTGGACATGTACACTGGATTAATCTACCCGACGACTACATAGCCCTTTGCGGCTGGATTATATTTGCTTTGGTCCTGTGATTTATGGAGCGGAGAATCGCCGACGCCTACACGTGTGGGATTTACCCTGAGGAGCCACGTCGAGTCTGCGCCTCAGAGAGCCTGAGGCCGGCTAGCTTTCTTCACTGTGGAGCTACAGTCTACGGAGAACAGCTGTATTCGTCTGTGGATCAAGAGACTATTGCACCGTCTCCTGTACTTGGAGTCTCCTTAGTCATCGTTGACCAGACTCTCTACTACCGACAGATCCTCTACCCCTGCTGGCTTACAACCGGGGGGACCCTTCAGTATCTCCCGCTATATATTACTAGTGTACCATAGATATAATTCCCTAAGATTCAGGTTGTATAATTACCTCCTGCGTAACCAGAGAATGGACATTCATTATTGATTTGCCTACGCATATTCCTTTGCCTTATAAGCGCATCCAAAGTATAATAGAGAAGTATATTATGTACCTTTTGCTGCAATAAATACTTGATTATACCTTTGTGTGGAACCGATTCAATGTGGGAAGTGTTCATCATATTTATATATCATGTACTGTATGGCCAGTAATTAAAGTACATAAAGCGGTAGTGGTTTAATGATACCATACTTATCAATACAGTCAGGGAATTGTACCCCTCAGTTACAATTGGTCCTTCGAGCCGGAGGGTAACTAGTGTAATATTAATATAGTGGTATTAATATTGACATGGCCTATGATGAACACTCCACAAAACGGTTCTCCTAAAGTAGATCGCCCGCAGCGTAGACGGCAGACACCTCAGTACTTAGAGGATTACGTTGCCAATATACTACCTAGCTTTCTACAGACGGTAGACGCAGAAAAAGTAGATAGTAAAATTATGTCCGACCCTATCGACCAGGCTACCCCGCCAATAGAGGCCCTAGTGGGTTCTAACGTAACTGACCAAGCTCACGGTAGGGACCAGGAGGGACCCGACATGACTTTACCCCCCGCCAAGACCGAAGAAGTAGTCTCCGGAGAGCTCCAGGATAAAGACGGCTCTCCAGGGATGGAACTCTACCCGCTACAAGAAGAGGAGAGCACCCCGGAGATGGATCTCCAGGACTCGCCACAGGAGAACAGATCTCCAACGAGTACTGCCAGGAGCGGATCACCTCAACCAGCGTCTTCCCCCAGCGAGGCGGACAAGATGCTGGCACAGGCATTCCTCGCCAGCCTAGCAGCCTCAACAGAGCGCGATCGACTCCAAGCACAGACGCTTAGTGAGCGCGAACATTCTTCCATGGAAAGAGAACGCCTTCAGGCGCAGCAACGGAGCGACGAAGATCGTATACGTCTAGAGATTAGACGCCTTCAGACGGAAGAGAATATGGTAAGGGACCAGGCCGAAGCCCAGCGCGCCGCGGCCGAAGCCCAGCGCGCCGCCGCCGAAGCCCAGCGCGCCGCTGCCGGTGCCCAAAGAGAAGCAGAGCGCGACCTCGCTCTCACCAAGCGCGAAGCCGAGCGCGACCGATTACAAGCGCGGATAATGGAGCAGCTGATCACCAGGGCAACACCCCCTCCCTCCGCACGGGGCTCCAGGGCCTCGTCAAGACAAGGGTCAAGGGCACCCTCCCCTACCCGATCAAGCGACCCTGAGCCCGACCACCAGAGAGAGCCTATACCCCCATCCGAACCCCTTCCCCGACCGGTCCAAGTGAGACCCAGCTACAAGGAAGAAACGGTCTACACCGCGGAGAGGCTAAATAGACGACTACAGGATCTAGAGGACCTGCCAGAGGAAGAAGAAGAGGGAGAGGAGGAGAGTCAAGCCCGACAGCAGCACAGTACTCCACAGGACCAGGAGGTCCAGTACAGCCCAGGCTCTACCCCCGCGGCTCTGCGCTACAGACCCCCGACTCAATTCACGGGTGAGCTTGACGCACGACCAGCCCCGAGGAACAGCACCTGGATACGCGGGCCACGGTACCCAGCAGGTACCAGCCCACCAAGAGGCGTAAGAGGAGACTCGCCTAGGAGGCCTCTCTTCCAACGCTCACCGATGTGCCAGCCATCCATGGCATCATACATTGGCACACCGACGTTTCCGGACTTCACCCACGAGAACAGAGCACAGTACACGGAGCTACGAATGTGCTTAGAGACAATGATGTCCGATGTAGCTGATGAACCGTACAAGTATGCTATCCTACTGAAGCACCTCAAGGTGCCCCGAGCGCACAATATAGCGCTGGCCTATGCCACCTCTACTACCCCATACACAGCGGCTCTAGCAGCACTCGACCAAAGATATGGACGCATATGGGACTACGTAATACAAGAGATAAGGCATATTGACCGCCTACCCCCAGCCACAGACAATCGCTCACTAGATGACCTGTCTATCAAGGTACAATCCCTGGTAGGGATGCTGGGGGCGCAAAGAGAAAAGGGTATGCACGAACTGTACGCAAACTCTAATGTCGAGAGGATTTTAGAGAAGCTTCCGCCCGCCCGACAAGAGCGCTTCAGGCGGCAAAGAGACCACCGTGATCCTAACGGTCCCGAGCCATCCCTCCTAGACCTAGCCGACTTCCTGGCGAGAGAAGTCAACAGCCTACGGTTGGATACGTTCATGCGGAGCACCCCAAGCTCCAGAGAGGGACCGAGGAGAGCAAACGATGGCCGAAGATTGGTGACCGTCATGCACCAATCAGAATCAGTACCGAGCAGCAAGAACCACAGTACCCCCTCGATGAAAGAGAAGTGGAAGATGGTGTGCCCGTACTGCGAAAAGGAACACTGGTTGTCACAATGTGACACGTTCAAGAAGATGACCGCCGACGAGGTGAGTCAATGGATAAAGTCCAACCGACGCTGTTACCGATGTGCGCGCAGTCACATGGCAGCCGATTGCCGCTTAAAGAAGAGGTGTAATCGGTGTGACGGAGCCCACCTAGATGTCCTACACGACAGTAACAGAAGAAAGCCTGCACCCTCAAGCAGCACAAAGGCAAGTGTTATGTACATTGACCCCGCCAGCAGCGGGGGCGCCCGGGTGCTCTTAAAGGTGGTCCGCGTAACACTGAGTTACCAAGATAAGGTCATGGACACTTACGCCGTCCTTGACGACGGGTCAGAGAAGACCCTTCTCCTCGCGTCCGCTGCAGCCCAGCTGGGGCTGCGGGGGAGCGAAAACCAGATGACGATTCGGACAATAAGAAGAGATCTAAAGACGATAAAGGGCGAGAATGTCTCCTTCACTATCGCAGCAAGCGGGCAGCCAGAGAGACGGTATAGGATTACTAACGCTTTCACCAGCCAAGAAATAGGCCTGTCGCAGTACACCTACCCCATCGCCAAGCTGATGGATAAATATGTGCACCTGCGTCAACTACCTATACCGCTCATAGACGGTGCCACCCCGACCCTGCTGATAGGCTCCGACCATGCAGACCTCATCGTCCCGATAGACCGGGTCCACACAGGGCCCAGAGGCTGTCCTGCAGCAGTCGAGACCCTCCTAGGATGGACATTACAAGGCCCCCTCGCTAAGTCTCTTAACCGAACAGCAGGCACTAACTGCCTCCACTCCAGAGTGACAGAAGAAGACACCACCCTCCTACAGCATGTCGAGAGGCTATGGACACTAGAGACAATGCCCTTTAAGAACGAAAAGAAAGACATTCGTTCCAAGGAAGACATTTACGCTATAGCCCTCCTCGAGCATGGGACAAAGAGAGTCAAAGTCAACGGAGTGATGAGATACGCAACTCCACTCCTGAGGCGAGAGGGTATGCCTACCTTCCACGCCCCAAAAGAAGCAACGGAGCGGTATCTATTGAACACAGAGCGGCGCCTAGCCAGAGACCCCGCTCAAGAGACTGTGTACCGCGCTGAGATTAACAAGCTAATCACAGCGGGACACATAAAGAAAATTGACATTAAAGAGGCCGATCAGACGACCGAATCATGGTACGTGCCGCACCACAAAGTCCACCACAACGGCAAGGATCGTATTGTGTTCAACTGCAGCTACCAGATCGGATCACAAAATCTGAATAAAGAGCTCTTGCCCGGCCCAACACTCGGCCCCTCTCTACTAGGCGTGTTACTACGTTTCCGCCAAGACAAGGTGGCCATCAGCGGCGACATCAAAGGGATGTTCCTGCAGGTGAGACTAGTGGAGGAGGACAAGCCCCTGCTGCGGTTCCTATGGAGAGAGAGGATCGGGGATGAGCAACCAGCCATCTATCAATGGGAAGTCCTCCCTTTCGGAACCACATGCAGCCCATGCTGTGCTACGTTTGCACTGCAAAAGCACGTCGCAGAGGACCCAGCAGCTGATGAAGAGGTCCGACAAAGTGTAGGAAATAGTTTCTACGTGGACAACTGTCTGCAAAGCGTCTCGACGCCAGAAGAAGCCGAGGCCCTTCTACTCAAGCTCCGCGCCTCCCTGATCAAAGGCGGCTATGATCTCAGGCAGTGGGCCAGCAGCGACCCGCAAGTATTGCGCAGCCTCTCCCCCGAGGACAAGGCAGCAAGCAGCGAGACCTGGATGGCGACCATCCCAGGAGAAGCCCAAGAAATGACATTAGGACTAGTCTGGCGCTTCAAAACAGACTCGCTCCATTATAAACACACACCCCTGACCAAGGAGCAGGGAAGGTCGACTGCACTACCGACCACCAGACGGAGTGTATACAGAACACTCGCCAGACAATATGACCCGTTGGGATGTATTCTACCTTACACCACCAGGGCAAAGATGATTGTAAGAGCGTTATGGGACAAGGACCAGGGCTGGGACGACCCCATACCCGAACACCTTGCATCCACATGGAGAGAGTGGGAGACGGAACTCAGCTCACTCCCAGGTGTCAACAAACGCCGCAGCTACTTCCCACCCACAGTGAGGCCGGAGACGTGCCAGATGGACCTGCACGTCTTCAGCGACGCCTCCGAAGTAGCCTACGGTTCGGTGGCCTACTTGCGTGCCCGAGAGGAGGGAGGAGAAATACATACTGCTTTCATCCTGGCTCGCTCAAGAATAGCCCCACGAAAGCAACAATCTATCCCGCGTCTAGAGCTCTGCGCAGCCCTAGCAGGAGCGCAACTCGCCACGTTAATCCAACGTGAACTCACCATTCCGGTGCAAAGAACAATCTTGTGGTCAGACTCCACGACAGTACTCACATGGATCCGGTCTGATTCGTGCAGATACAAGGTCTTCGTGGGAGTCAGAGTCACAGAGATTCAAGATTTAACAGAAGTAGCAAGCTGGAGGTATGTGGACACAAAACACAACCCAGCTGACGTCATCACCCGGGGAATGTCCCTGGATGACCTCACCCGTCACAACCTATACAGTGACGGGCCAGAGTTCCTCAAGCTCCCGGAAGAAGAGTGGCCTACACCCACCCCACGGGAAGCGAGTAAAGAGGAGGCCGAAAACAAGAAATCTATGTTCTGTGGATTGAACACACTCGTCTTCACAGACCCCGACATAGACGATTGCCTCACCCTAGAGAGTGCGCAGCTAAAGACATTCCTGTGGCACCACCCAGAGGTTCAGCTCACTACTGACATTACAGCAGCTGACTACGAAGAAGCAGAACTTCTTCTACTACAACGAGCCCAGAGAGACTCGTTCCCCGATGAGCTAGACTGTCTACAGGGAGCAAAGCCCGTCCCATCAGACAGCAGACTGCTCCACCTAGCCCCCGAGAGCGACGCCCATGGTCTCATCAGAGTGGGTGGTCGTCTGCAGAGAGCTCCAGACTTACCGGATGACGTCAAGTACCCGATAGTCTTAAACAGCCGACACAAGGTCACAGAGCTGATCATAAAGAAATACGACGAGGATGTGCATCACGCCGGGGCAGAGAGAGTCTTCGCGGAGATCAGACGTCGTTATTGGATACTGCAAGGGAGAGAAGCAGTGCGGCGCTTCCAGCGAACCTGTCTAGACTGTCGTAAGTGGCGAGCGCAGCCCAGTATACCCCGGATGGCTGACCTACCTCCCTGTCGCCTCCGACTCGGCGACAAGCCTTTTCACTCCACCGGTATGGACTGTTTCGGCCCGCTGTATATAAAGAAAGGAAGAGGAACCGAGAAGCGGTGGGGTATTGTATTCAAATGCATGACCACCCGAGCGATGCATATAGAACTCCTTCCAACCATGAGCACAGACTCATTCCTTATGGCCTTCTGAAGATTCACATCGCGGAAAGGCAAACCGTCTATATTATTGTCTGATCACGGGACAAACTTCAAAGGCGGAGAAAGAGAGCTGAGAGAGAGCTTCCAAGCTATGGGCCCAGAACTTAAGACCCACCTCGCTCCATCCCAGATTGACTTCCAGTTTAATCCCCCGAACGCACCTCACTTCGGTGGAACTTGGGAACGAGAAGTACGTTCAATAAAGACAGCCCTGTATGCCGTGCTTGGGGCCCAGACCGTGGCGGAAGAAGTCCTAATGACAGTCCTCACGGAGATCGAGGGAGTATTGAACTCAAAGCCCCTCGGTTACGTCTCAAGTGATGTAGCAGATGTCGACCCAGTCACCCCAACACACTCTTGATGGGGCGGCTGGACCCCGCGCTTCCACAGACAATGTACAGGCCTGAAGAAGCGAACGGCCGAAGAATGTGGAGGTACAGTCAAGTATTGGCTGACAAGTTTTGGAACAGCTTCCTACTCCACTATCTACCGTCTCTACAGACCCGCCAGAAATGGGTGAAAGAGAGAGACAATTTGACAGAAGGAACAGTCGTCATGATTATCGACCAGTCACTACCCCGAGCTATGTGGCCGGCTGGCCGCGTAAGCAAAGTGATCACCGGTGCCGACGGAAAGGTCCGAGCAGCCGAAGTGCTCGTCCAAGGACGGATCTACACCCGACCCGTGGCGAGGCTAATAGAACTGCCAAGGCTCCCCGATACTATCGATGACGACCATGACCCCATGACTTTGTAAACTGCCCGACCCCTCACAACAGACATTGAGTAGTGGACAGTGCGGTTAATCTGTCTCTGCTTAGCTAATTAGGTGGGACTAATTAGGAGGCGGCTGTTACAAAGGATCAGATTAAACCGAATATATATATTTATTGATTGATATATATTGCATAGTATTTGTATATCGTTTGATATCCCTTGTATATTCCTTGTACATATACACGGAATATCCCTTTAGACCAGACCATAATATTTCATTCTCCTATTGGACAGCGGTTCACAGGCGCCAGGGTCTTACCCCCAGAGTCGAGTTCAAAGCTACCGTCAAGGCTTGTCTCAACATGCCCGGTTCTGCCCAGGACTACGAGACAGAAATGAGGCTGGCACTAGATTATTCCCCGTACATATAAATATGGCGCAGGTGAATACAGAAGCACTTAGTCAGAAGTTCAGTAGAGTTACCCAATAAGTTGAAGCCTCACCCACGATACTCCGTGCGGTGAAGTATGGCCTGTTTGGCCCCAAATAGAGCATTGAGACCGCGTGCGAATTAATAACTGAATTGTCAGAGTTTGGCGCTATACCGTCGAGTGCGACATATTTCTATTAAGTCAGTAATAGTCTATTTGTGTATAGTGTATCGTGCGGCTAAAGTTCTACAGTGACCAGCATCACCAACGCTTCCTCGTACCAGCTAGAGTGCTTATCCAGGCTGGGCTGCTTTCATGGCGCTTTCACCCGAGGAGACCTAGACGAGAACCGTGTGGACATGTACACTGGATTAATCTACCCGACGACTACATAGCCCTTTGCGGCTGGATTATATTTGCTTTGGTCCTGTGATTTATGGAGCGGAGAATCGCCGACACCTACACGTGTGGGATTTACCCTGAGGAGCCACGTCGAGTCTGCGCCTCAGAGAGCCTGAGGCCGGCTAGCTTTCTTCACTGTGGAGCTACAGTCTACGGAGAACAGCTGTATTCGTCTGTGGATCAAGAGACTATTGCACCGTCTCCTGTACTTGGAGTCTCCTTAGTCATCGTTGACCAGACTCTCTACTACCGACAGATCCTCTACCCCTGCTGGCTTACAACCGGGGGGACCCTTCAGTATCTCCCGCTATATATTACTAGTGTACCATAGATATAATTCCCTAAGATTCAGGTTGTATAATTACCTCCTGCGTAACCAGAGAATGGACATTCATTATTGATTTGCCTACGCATATTCCTTTGCCTTATAAGCGCATCCAAAGTATAATAGAGAAGTATATTATGTACCTTTTGCTGCAATAAATACTTGATTATACCTTTGTGTGGAACCGATTCAATGTGGGAAGTGTTCATCATATTTATATATCATGTACTGTATGGCCAGTAATTAAAGTACATAAAGCGGTAGTGGTTTAATGATACCATACTTATCAATACAGTCAGGGAATTGTACCCCTCAGTTACACTAACCATACACTACCATTATATGCTAGCTTTTATTCTCTCCACCACTTCTAACCACATTGTCATTTTGGATTCATTGAGACCCAAAATTCTTGCTGTGGATATTTCTTGATAAATCACATCGAGATATGTAAGAATCCAGACCTTCCGGCACATTTTTTCCGGTTGAAACCATCGTGATGCTATCAGCTTTTTAGCCACTGTGATACCAGATAATACTAATCTCTTTCGCTGTGGATGTTCTGCATACTCAAAAACATCATTCAGCAGTAATACAGAGGGGTGTACAGGTATTTTCAGAATTAAGAGATTTGATAATTGCTGGGTCACTTCTTTCCAGAATATCTTAACTGGTGGGCAGTCCCAGTACATGTGCATAAATGTCCCCTCGTCCCCATTTGTACATAAGGAGCATTTGGAGTCTTGTTTAAGACCCATTCTGTTCAGTCTTATAGGAGTCAAGTATGTCCTATGGATATAGTTAAGATTGATTTGTTGATGGTCCGGGTTCCTTGATGCAAGTCGAACATTTTCCCAGGCTTCTTGCAACTCAAAGTCTATTTCCAGGTCTGGTATATCCCTCCTCCAAATAGAGTCTAGATGGAGGGTTTCATACGAGGCCGTTAGTAATTGATGATAAAAATCTGATACAAAACCTCTCGATGTCTCTCTTTCATAGAAAAATTTGTGGTATCTGTGGTGTGCTATTGGTATCGTTAATGGAACACCGTGAGCCTTCAAACATGCCAATAACTGTGCGTAAAAATAATATGTGGACTTGGTGAGATTAAATTTTTTGCGTATTTCATCGAAACTACAAAAACCCTGTTTGTTGAAAACGTCTCCTAATGAGTGTATGCCTTGCTTTTCCCATCTAGGGAATCTTATAGGTTGTTTTCCAATCAAGAGTGCATTGTTATTGAATAAGGGAGTATGATTATGCCATTTATGTAGGATAGAATCTTTTTTTTGTGTTTCACGCCATATCCGGATCGCAAGAGTGATTATGGGGCCAAATTTCCGTTCGCATTGCTTAATTGATAATTTGGTGTATACTATGTCCTTCAGCCTATATGGAGCTACTATATTTTCTTCTAAATTTCTCCAGGATACTGATGCTTGGGGATCAAACCATGTTGTTAGTGGTCTTAAAGTGTACGCCTTAAAATAGTGGTAGAAATCTGGAAATGCCATACCACCGTCTGCTTTGTTTCTCTGTGCGGTGGATCTTTTTATACGTGGTGGTTTGTTATTCCAAATAAATTTGTATGTGGAGGAGTGTAATTCTTTCCAGTAACCCTTTGGAGGGGGTAACGGAAGCATTGAGCTGAAGAAGTTGATTCTAGGTAGGACGTCCATCTTAACTATTGATATCCGTGCCTGTACTGAGTTTTTAAGTTTTGACCACCTGACAAGGTCGTATTTGATTTTGTTTTGGATTTTTATGTAATTGTGCTTCATCGTTTGGCTTATGGTAGGAAATATTTCAACTCCCAAACATCTAAAGTGTTTTACCATCGGTATCTCTTCTGGGAGGGTTATATTTCTTTTTGCAGGGGCGTTAAGTGGGAGGAAGGCCGACTTCGGCCAATTTATCCTAAATCCCGATAAATCTCCAAAGTCCTCAATCAACTTGAGAAGATGAGGCAATGCGGTGTTGGGGTTTTGCATGAACAGTATTACGTCGTCCGCATATAAACTAATTTTGTGTTGTGTGCCCTTGATTATGATTGGTTCTATGGATTGGGATTGTCTTATATATTGTGCTAAAGGCTCTAATGATAGATGGAATAGTCCGGGACTAAGAGGGCAACCCTGTCTGGAAGAACGTGATACCGGAAAGATTTCGGAGGTGATTGTGCCTGTTGTAATCATGGCCGATGGGTCTTTGTATAATACTTTGATCATATCAATGAATCCTTTTCCTAACCCCATCCTTTCTAATACTGCCCATAGATACGACCATTCCAACCTGTCAAAAGCTTTCATTGCATCCAGGGACAGCATCGCCTTAGGTGTGTTGTCTTCCTTGTTAGCATCTAGTACGTGTAGTAATCGTCTTATGTTATCAGTGATCAAGCGGCCTCTTATGAAGCCAGTTTGGTCCGGATGAATTAAAGACGTCATATGCTTTTGTAGTCTGATGGCTAATACCTTAGAGTACAGTTTGATATCGGTTCCGAGGAGGCTTAAAGGTCTGTAACTACCGCACTCGGTGGGGTCTTTGTCTTTTTTAAGGAGGACTGTTATGAGTGCAATATTGTCATTCTTATGGAAGTTCCCCTCCTTGACTGAGTATAAAATCATATTTAGTAATAAGGGACCAATTATGTCCCAACAGGAGAGGTACATTTCTGGTGGGATACCGTCTCTTCCAGGAGCCCTACCACTTTGCATTTCAGATATGGCCTCCCTAAGTTCGTCTAGTGTGATCGGTGTTTCTAACTGTTTAGCGTCATCCTCTGAAAGTTTAGGAAGGTTAATTTGATTAAGATATGTGTCCATTTTGTTTTGATCGAAGGTCGTTTCTGATTTGTATAAGTTGGAGTAGAATTCTTTGAATGTCGTGTTTATTTCTTTGGGTTCTGTAACAAGTCCTTGTTGTGCTCTAATGGTAGTTATATCTGCAAATTTTGCGTTGACTCTTAATCGCATAGCTAATAGGTGACTTGGTTTGGAACCTTGGGAGTACTGCTGTTGTCTTGTGCTACGTATTTGCATTTCAGATTGTTGTCTGTATATGGCGTTAATCTCTTTTTTTAGTATATTGACTTGATTTTCCAGTCGAGCCGAGTTGTTGTATTGTAAAGAATTAAATAACGTTGAGTAAAGCGTTTCCAGTTCAGCCAGTTTTGAGCATCGATTCTTGCGTATTTGGGAGGAAAAGCTATCAGTGAAATCCTTGATCATTCCCTTTGCCCACATCCATAATATTCTGGGATCCTGCACCGAGTTCGCATTCATCCGTAGGAATACCGTAAGAGCTTCTTTGATTTGTGTAATGAATTCCTTGTTATTAAGCAGCATCGTGTTAAATCGCCATCTTGGGGCTCGGGATGATAGTATACCAAATGTTCCTTTTAGGAGTAAATAACAGTGATCTGTAATGCATTGGGTATCATTTCCACATCGTAGTTATCAAATAGTCTCTGGGATGTAAAAACGTAATCTATTCTGGATAATGTGTTATGTCTCGCAGGTCGACAAGAGTACTTCCGGTCGTGGGGTTGAGTGATCGCCATAAGTCATTTACACCTGTAATCTTCGACCAATCCTTTAATGCATTAGATGAATTTTTTTGTTCGTTGGAAAAGGAGGGGTCTGATTTGTCCATCCTTGGATTCCAAATGGCATTAAAATCTGCACCAATTATAAATGAGTATTCGGGAAGGTCTAACATTACTCTGGTAAGTGTAGTGAAGAAACTAACTTCGTATAAATTTGGGGCGTATACCGCTACCAACGCTATTTTCCTGTTCTTGTGTAAAATCTTAGCTATAGTTATCCGACCATCTGCATCAGACCATACTCCCTTCAATTCAATATTCAACTTCCGTCTAACGACTATGGCTACTCCCCGAGTTCTCGTTCCAAAGGAAGAGTGACTAATGTTATGATATGTGTTGTCCGCTAACGTATCTATGTCTTTCTCTAAAATGTGCGTTTTCGCTTAGCAGAGCCACGTCCACCTGTTCTTTTTTCATCAGTGTGAGCACGCTTTTGCGTTTGTGTTGATTATTTATTCCACCAGTGTTCCAGATCATTATATTCAAACTAGCCATAATCTATACATGTTGTTGTGTAGTTGTTGGTAATGCTTCTGGAGTGCGAAGCTACAATAGATGTACATCCAATTATTGAGGTCCCGTTGAGAGCCGAGCTTAAAAACATACATATATACAAATAAAAATCCCCTATTCCCCCCTCCCACCGAGAATCGTACAGGACTGTGTTCCATGAACACAACCTTTGCGTATAACTCCCTCCCTTAAACCACCGGATATCCCAGAATGATCCAATTATCCTTAACATTCCTATGTATACCATAGGATCTAACATTCTAAATTCTACCATAAGTAGAATGTCAACTGTGGCTTGGCCACTCTCCCGTTAAATAAAAATTAAAATAAGATAAAACTAAAAATAAAGACCAAAAATAAGCTTCAATTATCATACCATAATCACTTACATTTTATAAGAACTTGTGTAATTTATAATAACCCAAGAATAATATAGAGGTATTGAACTGAAAAGAGAACCTCAATAAATCAGAGAAAAGAGAAGAAAAAAAAAGAAAAGATAACATTAACTTAGATCTTGAAAGAGCTTTGCTATGCTTAAACACCTAGAGTATAAATTGGAGAAGTAGTGGAAATATTTCCAATTAGTAAAAAGCAGTTTTTAAATACGTATAGCAGCATTTCCCCTGGCCAGGGGTGGGCGATGATCCGTTGTGAAGAATATTATTCCGAGATGGGCCCACCGGTCCTCAGCCAGCCGCTGCTGTGATGGTTCTGTGGTTCTGCAGCTAGATGCTATTGGTTATTCCCCCGAAGGTCTTCTGGCTGTATGTCTGGCCACATATTGCTGTTATTCCAGAATGTTCCATATATCAAAGAATGTTTTAAATGTTCTAGATTATTCCAATATGTCGTTTTTACAGTGTTAGAATGTTCCAGTATGTTCAGGAATGTTGTTAGACTTCTATACTCTTAAAATAAGGACCGCTTCAACGACATGTTCATCTTCTCTGTATCGTTCCAATTTTAAATCGGGGAAACCATTCAATAACTCAGAGCTCGTAGGTCTCTCTGTCCCAAATCAGCGGTTCATTAAAGTTTATACGATATGGTGTCCATGCCTAACAGAGATTAAAAGGCCGTTTATACACTATCCTGCATTTTGTGCTGCCATATATTTGACTGCATCTTCAGGCGAGTTGAGGAAAACCCTTTCTCCTTGTTTATCGACGATGCGAAGTCTTGCAGGGTATATTAATATGGGTTTGTATTTCTCCAGATAGAGTTGGGACATCACCGTCTTGTACTTGGCCCGCAAGATCACCACATCACGACAATAATCTTCAAAGAAGTGTATTCCTTGTGTTTCAGATTGCCTTTCATCCTGCGAGTCTCACGAATGATAATTTCTTTTATTCTGACTTGACGCAGGACAACCATTATCACTCTGGGTCTGACGTTATTGTCGTTGGATCGGGTCCCCAATCTGTAACACTGCTCCACCTCAGGTACCGTAGGAAGGATTGTTGGTCCCAGGATTTTCTGTAATTCTGTCGCAAACGCTTCAGGATGTGTGCAGCTCACCGACTCGTCCAGTCCGACTATACGAATATTCAACTTGCGACTTTGATATTACATCTCGAATATTTTAGCTTTTTGTCCTTCATTGATTCGCTTAAGCTTAGCCGTTATATCGTTGAGCTCCGTATTGAGTTCTTTGTAGTTTCCCTTCATCTCAGCCGTTAGTTTATCGTTGATATCAGCTACGTCTTTGTAGATCCGACTGAAATTCTGTTGGTGTTCCTCCAAACCAGTTTCCAGTGCTACGGTGCGCTTAATATGTGCGTCGGCATCCACCCTTAGCGCTTCTATTTTGCATTCGATAGATTCTTTGATAGCATCTACTTTTTCGGTTATTGACTTCTCCATTTTTTTCATTTCCCGGATGATATATTCCGTATCTGCGGAGGTGTTTATAGGGGTTGAGGGGGATGCCATCTCGTCCATATCCTCTGCTATTTTTCGCACGTATCCCGCGGCCATAGGCGGGTCCTCTGCGCTTGGTTTTGCAATCGTTTTATCTTTCCTTGTTAATGGCATCTCGAATCTTTCAGTCAATATAGTTAGTTGATAATCTCAGTTGATATATGCGTCAAGTTTTAGACGCATTGGTATTATATAAATATGTTTTTAAAATGAAAAAAAAAAACGGGTGAGCAGCTGTGTCACATGCGACTTACTCCATTCTATAGCTAAACCGGAAGTTTAGAATTACATGATCCTATATTAGATTAGATTCACTGTTACGGTTAGGTGGTGGTGTGGACCCAAAATGCAGAACAGGACGAGAAGAGAGAGACAGGCAGGACACGACAGGCTGTAGTTCAACGAAAAGGCTTTACTTGTATTTCACAAGGCAGCAAACAGGTACACAGAGACAGGTTCACAGGATACAGGAAACATAGACAATGAACCGACAGGGGAGTAACAGGGAAGCACAGCATATATATGGAGACTAATTAACAATGAGACACATATGGGCGAAGACACAAGCTGACAAACAAAGTGACACCAAATACATGACAGGACTGAATAACAATACATACAAATACAAGAGACAACACACTAGACCAGACCAGGAAACAGAGTGGGCAACATGAACAACATGACAGAGATTACATTGAACATTAAAGACATATTGATAATACAAACATGAATGGTCACCAACAGCGGCAGTAGCGGGAGAAGACCACTAGATGGCGGCACAAGCTTGGGGATGGGAGCAGGATGAGAAGGGAGCTGTCCAAGAGAGGCTGAGGGAAAGAGGGGTGCCGGGAAGGGTCTCTGAATTGGCGGGGGACGTGGCCAGGCTGAACAGGCAGATTGTGACATTCACACAACAATGTTGTACGGGATCATGTTGACCACAAGCTTTGAAGCTGTATATAAAATCTGAGAAAATATACATGTTTTACTTTTTACACAAATCTATTACATTATTATGAGGCAAGCTCCTCTGAAAGCTGGCTGCTATCCTGGAAAACCCCTCTATGAGGAGCTAGCCAAGATGATTATTACTATAGTATATATTCAGATTCTGTGTTTTATTTCCCATATTTATTGTAATGCATAATATAACTGATAGGGCATACAGACCCTCATCTGCACCATTGATTACACTATTTACTTTCTCATATTCTTATATTCATAGTTAAATATATTGTTTACACTGTTTATTTTGATCTTTACTATAATTGTATTGCCTACATATATTTATGTATATATATATTTATGTATTTTTACTATGACCATGCCCATACCTGTACCTCCCCTCCCCCATGCTGCTATCTATATTTCGAAATATATGTAAATGGTGTAAAAAAAAATGAATAACCCCCCCCCCCCCCCATCGATCATCATAAGAGTCAAATTGACCTCTATGTATGTTAAAGTGTTTATTTCCAAAAGTGTATTATATACAAAAGAATATAGACGTGTAAAGCCTGTCAAACACCAAGACATAATTTCGTTTCAATTTAATATGAAACCCTATTTGTGGTGATTTGCAAGTTGTTCGACACTGTGAAGGGATTCCTGTTTTATTTAGACCTGACCCTGAGCCAAAACCTTCAGCATCATGTATACTGTATATACACTAGATTTAAATTGATAGGGTCAGGCGGTCGGATGGCGTAGCGGACATTGCGCTCGTCACCAATGCAAGAAGCTGCGGTCTCGACTCCCGGAGTCAGCATTGCCTGCGGCTTGGGCCGATCGTTATACTAACTAGTTTGGCTGAGTTAGCGGGGAGGGAAGTCGAGGGTGGTAATCTGGCGTTGTGGACAGGTCAGGTCTGGGCGCCTGCTCAGCAAGAGGCAGGAAATGGTGAAGGCAGCGTGACCTCCCACACATTACGCTTCACCAATGAGAGTCCTTGCTTCCAGGTGAGAAGAGAGCCACTGGCTGACCCCTATTAGTCGATTAGTCGACTAATCGGTCGAAAGGAGCCATAGTCGACTGGCCAACCTCTTAGTCGAATATATATGAAAAAAAAATTATTAATAAGTTTTTTTTATTTTTATCATCATTCTTTCCAAAAGAAAAGAGGCCTAGAAGCGTGGCTAACGCTAATGGCACGCATACAGGAGGCTAACTGCCTACGAAAACAGGCACAGAGACACTGAAAGAGGATTTCACCCATCTAATGAACACACTAGACTAGACAAATATCATGATGTATCCATCAGTGGACCAATTGCATGATTTTGCAGAGGACAAGAAGCCTTCAGTCGACTCCTTCAGACATTAAGCACCCCCCACAGCCCAAATGGGATGATACAAAAATAAAAATAAATAAAAAAATATATATATTTTTTTTTTAAATATTATACTTAATTTTTTATTTTTTATCTTTTAATTTTTTAGTCGACCAATAGTTGACTAACGGCAAATTTTGGCCAATCATAGTCGACCATCCAAATCCTTAGTCGGGGACAGCCCTCAGTGTCTCCACATGTGTCGAAGGAAGCGTGTGGTAGACTTCAGGGTTCCCTTGTACCGACCAGTAGGAGGAACATGCGCACAACAACCAGGTAGGGGAGGGGGGAATTGGCATAATGACTAAATTGGGATGGGGAGAAAAATAGAAAAATCAGGCGGAGAAAAAGAGGATTAAAAAAAATGTATAGGGTCAGTTTGCCCAAAAACACAAAAGGACAAAAGGTGTTAGTTACTTTATAGGAATGTTAATGGGATATTTTACTTTTTTTTTTACTCACTTGTTATAACCAAATATAGAGGACTTGTATTAAAATGTATTCAAACTTGATTCGTGTAACATTCATATAACATGATTATTTTTCCTCGTTTCCTTGCCTATTCTCGCATAATACCACTAGATGGCGCCATCGTACTGACTTGTGATATGAGCACTATGAAACAGAGATCCCGTTTTCTAAGCTCTTTGGATCAGATCACGATGATGATCTATGAGAACCGCATGGCACACAGAGTGATGGTTGGATGAAAAGATGAAAGTACCACATAAAAGCGAAATCTGTTTGAAAAGCATACAATATAGCTATATAGAATATAGATACAAAATTATTTACAAATAAAAAGCAGTGACAGATATCAAACAAATAACTTAATTTATTGCTACTGTATAGGTGATTTTTGTAAGACTCGGTGGTGTCAGTTTTTTCCCCAGCGTGTTTGGTCGATTGTTAGGATTCTTTTCTAAACCTTTTAGGCCTATATTTTCTAAATCATATAACATGACATGATATTAAAAACCACATTTAACTCAATGAAAGAAATCAGAGGTAACCTATAGATTAAACGTATTACTATATTATTTAACTGAAGATACACACATATGTCACATATTACAGGTGTTACAGTATGTCTGGCTCAGGAACCATGCACGCTGATGGTTTTGTTTGTATAATGCTGTCACGTGCTGGTGTTGATGTCAGCTTTCAAACTCTAAATTAAAACCAATCAATAAACTTCCACGTGACATTTTATTTTTACACTTAAATTACAGGTTCAGTAGGTGACTGGATTGATGTCCTATAGTGTATTCGTTAATATCAAACGGTTTAGGATATTATTTGTCTGTTGTAAATCATTTTACAACATGTCTCACAGGATAAACAACCTAGCTCTTCACTATCGCATCTCTCTGAAGCTTTGTACATTTATTTGATTAATAATGATATCTAGGCAATATACTATAGGTCAAGTGTTTTGCACTAGCCCATGTTTGCAATAGCCTATGTTTACATTATAGGCTATAGACCTACCTGTGCTCGTCAGGTAAAACCGGTTTGGCACATATAGAATATATAGCCATAGTTCAACGAATTGAGTTTTGCGACATAATGTGTTTAATATGGGGTTCATTTGGGGTGCATTTGGTGACATATTCGGTCAGTGTCATCATGTCAAACTGAATTAGATGACACCGCAAAGATCAAGCTCTTGCAAGTAGATGTATTATCTAACCTTTTATTTGCAGTATTGTTGCCAACTAGACCCGTAACCAAATTCGATGTTTCCAGTTTTAATTTCGTTTAGATTATATTGGACCATTAAAATTATGGCCCATCGAATTTATTTACAGCTCTCATATTCTGTATTGAGGCGTATATAGGACATATAACATATATTTGCATGCAGACCAACGCAAAATCCATACAGCCATAAGTGAAAAAGATGCATCTCCACCTTTACATACTGCTCTCAGATGTGTACTTTATTTAATAACCTGAAGACAATCAGATTAGCATAGCCTAAATTGTTCAAGCATTTTCGTATCCCATCAATAGACTTCCCTTTGGGCAACTCAAGTCCATTGCTATAGCTCTCTCTCTCTCTCTCTCTCTCTCTCTCTCTCTCTCTCTCTCTCTCTCTCTCTCTCTCTCTCTCTCTCTCTCTCTCTCTCTCTCTCTCTCGGCCCAGCCCCCCTGCTCCCCTCTGTCCATTGGCGTCTTTGGGGTCTCCCCCCCGCCCCCCCCCCCTCCGCAGCCCATAATGACCGTCCATTGGTGTGTGTGGTGGTCCCCTCTCCCCCTCCCTCGCCCCCCCCCCCTCGCCCTGCCCATGTTCTGTGTGTCTGTGTCCATCCATCTCCTGACGTTCAAGTTCGCAGGAACGTCACGTCCGCACTTGAACTTGCAGCTCAGGGGGGCTTCGCCTTGCCCCCATCCCTCCCTCTCTCTCTTCAACACAAAAAAGTCATGAAGACCTGCAGCGCGCAGCTCGTACCGTGCGCGTTATTACCTGTTCCTGTTGTTGTATGATCCGTAATTCAATTTCTCGACCATGCCAAACGCATCAATGAAGATATTTTCCTGTGGAGTCTACCTGGTCTAGAGACGGATCTCCCGATGTGAACTAAGCCGAGAGCCCACCACGATCACCGACATGTCTCGCCGCAAGCAAGGCAAGCCCCAGCACTTGAGCAAACGGGAGTTTTCGCGTAAGTGGAGATAAAAAAATTGCATTTCATCTCAATTTACAGATTTTCCGAACCGCGATGGATTTCTCACTATATACTACAACAACTTCCTTGAGGAGGAATGGGGCTGATCGGACCTGATCACTGTCAACTGGGAATAATAACGCAAATCGTGTACGATTACAACAAGGCTACAGGTTATTTGAATGATTGTGGAATATATACGTGGAAGTTTTGGCATCAGCTATTACTACTATGGCATAAAGTTGTGCAGGCTGTAGGTTGTAGTAGCTTGCGGCTGCAGGGTTTCTCTCGCCATTAAAGGGCATAATGCACATATAGTCTACATGGCGAGAGACCTTTGCCTATAGAGGCGACCTGCCATTGCAATCCGGTGATTAAGTTTTCGATTATAACGGTGTAATACATTATGCAAAGTGTAAACCCATTCCACTGTCAGAGAAATCCCCTTATTAGCAATGTGCTCTGATCATGCATGTTATATATAGGTTTGTGCGGACTTGGACGTGGAGAAGTGTGTTTACATACCCGACTTGTCTCCAGCGCGGACCTCGTGTCGGAACGTTGCCACTAGTGTGTATTAATGCGGATCAGAGCCTATAGTTTCTGTGCCGCAAATTCCCCCAACAGCTGCCTTTTGAAACACCTTATATTTATTATATGATAAAAGGGTAGGTAGGGGATATATGTCGACATTATATAGGCTACATAATAGAGCAATCGCATGAAGTCTTTGGATACTGTGTTGCGTTGATCTGAAATAAATGGTGGAAGGTAAGACGTGTTTTACGCATGAATGAGATACCAATACCATCATACGATTTCTGGATACAATTTGCACATGTGGTCGTTTTTAATGCGGCGTATTATGTGTGTGTACGATCAAATGTGTCATTCGCAGGGTGATAAGCAGTTTGCATACTTGTTCGTTCGACATTATTAGGAATGCTTTACTCCTTTGAGTCCTTTGGAAATTGCATGTGGAAATTACAGATATTTGAGAGGTTGCTTGTTGTGTGCAACCATATTCTTACAATTCTGTTGTGTTCTAGAGACGGCTCGTTATTTAGCTAGTCCGATCTTGGTTGAAAACAACCCTGGTCTCGTAACATATGCCTTCAATTGTAGGCTATTTGTCTAGACTCTAGACGTTTTCCAGTAGGGGGCACAATATGATTATGGTCCCTTGCTTATGAACTTGAACTTGATCTACGTTGGGCTATCTATCGCTTCATCTTCATTGCTTGACCAAGATCATTCGTTCGTTTTATTAGAAATACGAGATCATATTATTTGATGTTCCTTGTAATGCCCCTATAAACACCCCATTATCCCTCGGAGGGAGACGTAAAATAAAAGGTTCTATAACACCGCAGGTTCAATTTGAATTTTTCCAAAAACATTTTAAACAATCTTCCCATTCCGAATGCATATAGTCTAACATATATCACAGAGGAATTTATGTTAGACCCCCACCCCACCACGGTACCACCCCATGAGATGATATTTCTATTAGAGAAATATTTTGGAATGTAGGATATACTGTCCCTGGACAGTAGGCATTTTCGAAATCTTGGAATATTATAGTCTCAGGTTTGCATAATAACTGTGTGGTGCATTCATAGCCTCTTAACAGAAATGGTCATACTCCAAACGAGATGCTATTGCATAGTTACACCCTGAATTAGCTTGTTATAAGGTCAATACTGAAAATGCACGTAATAGAAAGATTGGTCATTCAACACATAGTACTACTTATAGAAAGACAAACTGCCTGGAGAAAGGCCTCAAACCGAACAATTAATTAAATGTCTACTTTTTTTATTTTATCATTTATTTGAGAGTGCAAATGAAAGGCTCAAGTGTACATGTCAGAAGTTATAGGGAGCCTGTCTTTAGGCCTATACATTTTATCAGGGGAATAAGTGCTTATCTGGATGAAACAAATGATTGATTTGCTGTCATTAAGTGAAGGATAATAGGCTATGGTAATACAATAGGCCTTGGGAATTATCTCTACACAAGTGGAAGAGGAGCCCCTGCTATAGTTTACTATAGTGTATAAGCCTGCACTGCTATTTGAAATTCTGGTGCAGTCGAATGTCTGGGGAAAAAAGGAGGAGGAGGGGACAGATTTATATTTTAGTTTTGAAAGTTATTCACTTCCCTCTTGCCTGCATCAAAATGAGATTATTTGGTTTGAAGAAAAGCTTTCCACATAGCCTCACACACTTCTGTGTCCTGGGCATAAGCTGGTTAAGATAAGCCCCGGTAAAATAGGGGGAGAATTCCCTCATCTTTAATGCAGTTGAACATACAGGTAGTATAGAAGCCTATCTTGCATATAGTCCCTCACCACCCTCTCGTTTGACCCGACATGGAATTAAAGGTTGAACCGGCGGCAAAGAATTCATCACATCTTATCTCGACACCACAGTTGGGGCGCCGAATGTCGTTTACCGTGGCTAGATTACTTCTTTTAAATGCTCGCTCTCGGTACTTCAGGGACCTACTCCACATTCGCCCCTCAATGTCTAACCTCGGTTCACGGGATCCCAGCACTTTTAACGAAATGGGGTCCAATCATCTTGAACTCAAATTAGAATCTATTTTTTGATTCTCTGAGGTGTTAGGTTCATTAAAAAAGTGAGATTGGCAGCACAATAAAGAGGGTCAAGCGACTGAATCGTTCGGCAGCCTGCGAAGCTGAACGGTGTCAGTCCTTATCGAAACAGTCTGTGTGCCTTTCTTTCTTTCTTTCTTTCTTTCTTTCTTTCTTTCTTTCTTTCTTTCTTTCTTTCTTTCTTTCTTTCTTTCTTTCTTTCTTTCTTTCTTTCTTTCTTTCTTTCTTTCTTTCTTTCTTTCTTTCTTTCTTTCTTTCTTTTTTTCTTTCTTTCTTGAATAGACTAATACTATTATTTTCACCGGGTCATTATGATAACCGCAATGCTATAACAACATGCTGATATAGCAATATAGGCATATAGGCCTATTCAAATTTGTGTAGTAATGTTTCTTAGTGTCTCCTTCATTTACAGCCTATTATATGCAACATACAGTAATGGAAGAGACAGTAGTAATTATGCAATCATTCGCCAAGAGTCCATCAAGTAATAGATGACGGCAGTAAGATGTCTGTCTGTCTCTCTCCCCTCCTCTCTCTCTCTCTCTCTCTCTCTCTCCCTCCACAGATTCTGTGCTGCTCTCTCCTCTTTCATATAGCTTTACACATGCCCTACTTATCACGTAGATACACCCTGCCATGCCAAGTCTCTCTGTCTCAACACTCCTCTCACCGTCACTTGCACTCCCATATAATTGATTTGATTCATAAAAGGTTTCCTTAGAAGTAAACGTAAGTACAAATGTAAGTACAAACGTGAGTACTATAAGGGACCAGCGTGACGTCTTGACCGTGCCGTATAGTAACACCTCTTCTTCTCTTTTACCCTCCCCGCCGCCGCCCTCCCTCCATCCAGCTGAGCCCCTGTCGGGCGTGTCACCGGAGGAAGACTCCCAGGACTCCCCCAGGCTGGGCGTGGCGCAGGGCGAGCCCCTGAAAGGGGACGAGGACCTGCTGACCTGCGGCCAGTGCCACTCACGCTTCCCCCTGGCCGAGATCCTGCTCTTCATCGAGCACAAGCGGAGGCAGTGCCACGGCGGGAGCCTGTGTTCGGACAAGCCCCTGGACCGCCCCCCCTCCTCCCCGCTCGCCTCCCCCCTCTCCACCTGCTCCTCCTCGCACACACGGACCCACCACCACCACCATCAGCAGCACCACCACCACCCCCGGCATCAGCAGAAGCAGCACCCGCGGGGGACGTGTCACCCCGTAGAGGTGGCCGTCCAGGTGTCGCCGCGCCAAGAGGATTGTTTATCGGCGCCCTCGCACGGAATAATCCCCAAGCAGGAGAATATCACAGGTAAACACGAGCCGTGGGATGTTCAAAATGGCTGCCGCCGTGCCCCCCTCTCCCCCACACCCCCCCTCCGCGCGAGTAAAGCGAACGAGGAGGAGGAGGAGAGAAACAGGAAGCAAGTTTTCTTTCTCTGATTTCACTCTCGAGCCGCGAGGTCTGAAGGCCCGGAGCCGGCTCTCTCGCTCTCCTTCTCCGAGGTTTCCAGGGCCTCTTGTGTTTCTCAGTACTATAGTATATACTATATCATACTCTCGAATGCCATGGCTTTGCTGGCCGGTAGCGGCGGGCATGTAGGCCCCGATCTGATCTGCATTACCCGGGGTGTGAAACGTCTGCTACATTCAGGGGCTGTGAATCACACCCAGATGAGCCAAAGCACACCACATGTAACCCAGGCACATCCTGCGTGAGAGAGTGAGACAGACAGACACAGGGGGGGGGGGGTAGATGAGAGAGAGAGAGACAGAGAGAGAGAGAGACAGAGACAGAGAGGGAGAGAGAGAGAGAGAGAGAGACAGAGAGAGAGAGAGACAGAGAGAGAGAGAGACAGAGAGAGAGAGAGAGAGACAGAGAGAGACAGAGAGGGAGCATGAAAGAGAGTTGTTTGGTTCGGCGCTGCATCACAGATGTGTTCAGATCCTCTGGCCTCCATCTTCCCTCTCATGTGGTCGGTGACAGATGTATCTCTATCCCGCCGCGGCTTCTGACGCCGTCGTATCTCTCTCTCTCTCTCTCTCTCTCTCTCTCTCTCTCTCTCTCTCTCCCGCCCTCCGAAATAACATGCCTGCGAAGTCTCACTCTGGACGCTCAAATTAAAAAGCTTGATCGACTAGGAATGTAATTATGCTAAACTGTTGAGGAAGAAGGTTTTATTTGAGGAACCCCACAGCCACTAATTGTCAGTGTTTTTCCGTCGCTTAATTAAGCACTCGTGAAGGCGGTCGGTCGGCCGGTCGGTTTGTTGGTTGTCCACCGCGGCTAAATGAAGCTGGAGGGTGAAAACAAGGCTGTGAATAAAACAGGCATCTGCCCCCCCCGTGTGATCAGCCCCCTTTGAGCCACGGCTCCGTTTCTACACCATCGTTTCTTTTCAACGTTAACGTTTTCCAATACCTAACTAACTAGTGTATCCCAGGGTCTCGTTCGTAGCCGTACGTGTGACGACGTGTTATCCGACGCTCACGCAGAAAGGTTTCAGGAACCGTTTGTAGTCTGATTTAATCGTATATATATAGTGAGAATTGTATTCAGCACTTTATACTGTGTATATTGTGTGGAGTCAGCTTATAGTTCGCAGATTGCCTTCGTAGGGCTTGTACCGTAGCTGGTGTTGTTAGCAACAGTAGTTAGCCTCGCTGTCATATGGAATTACCACTCTCCATGTATATCAGTATGCAGTTTAATAAACATCTGTCCTGTTAATGAATACATAAATGCCTGCGCGCACACACACACACACACACACCCACACACGCACACACACATGCTGGACATGCCTGCCGGCTCTGTCAGCTGTTGGAGCATGCTTTTCCTCGCTCATTTAGATCATCAGGCAGCAGGGTTCACATGATATCATAGGGTCACTACTAGCATGATGCACCGCTCTTTATTTATAGGCCCGGCGGCTGTACATGTAGTATAAGAGGCCGAAGGCTTTGCCCGCTCCGTGCGCCGAGGATTAGAGAGGTCCTGTGTGTCAACGGAGTGAACACTCTTTGTTACCGTTTAATCACTCATTTGTAACAAGAATAGGATGTGTAGAGATAATTTTTTTCTCCTCTTCCACGAGGTGTGTACTGTGTAGCACGATATCTCCTGTGTTGTCTGTTCCCGTACGTGAGAGAGGAAGAGTAAGGACAGGGAAAGAGGTTGGAGCGAAAGAGAGAGAGAGAGAGAGAGAGAGAGAGAGAGAGAGAGAGAGAGAGAGAGAGAGAGAGAGAGAGAGAGAGAGAGCCACTGGCAGACAGGACAGCACATCCGTCAGACGGGAGGAGAAATCGGCCTTTTCCCTCCCTCCTCTCTCCACACCGACCGTACCGCCAGATTGACTGATGGCTCCAGACTGGCAGTGCCAGCGTGCCACACTACGCCCCCATATGCTAGCTGCCATGTTCCGTCACCCGGCTCAGTCAGAGGAGCCAGACGCGGAGCTGGGATGTCCTATACTACCCACTGTCCCCTTCTCTGGTACTCAGAGTACTCATGTTGTACTGGGTGTGTGGTGTGCCCCATATTCTATGCCCTCAGGCAGAGGGCTAGCAGCAGGGGGCTAGCAGGCAGAAGGCTAGCAGGGCGTGACACCCTTCAAGATTTACCGTACCCTCACTGTACCACACACGGACACACACACACCCACATGCGTGCGTCCTTCATTTGATATGTAAAGGAGCCGTCGCCCCCACCACGGGGGTAGGGTGTCAGCTGGTTTCATATGTGGATAGGGGCTCGGACTTAACGCTTGGACAGGCACCAGCTCTTGGACAGTGCTTAATTCAGTACGGAGGTGTGAGGTTTTAGGGGGGGGGGGCAGTTTGGCCTATCTATAGGCCTGTAGAGCTGTCTCCAAAGCCTGTTTTTGGGATTCGAACTTCGCCAGGGTTTTTCGAACGGATGTTCGAACCATCATTTTTAATCATGCAAAAAATGTGCCCCTAAATATTTTTTCTGGTTCAGTACTTTAGGCACATAGCGCACATTTACACATATAACGTAGCGCATATGCGCATATTGCTGCCGTTATTAAGAGTAGTAGTATCTACCTACTGGTCACGGGAGGTTTCAATAACGTTTGGATGATAATCCATTTTGTGAATACATTTGTTGAAACAACATCTTTGTTGGCCGACGGCTCCTGCTATCTTAACGTTAGCCAGCATAGCTTAATTAACGTGCATAACATTCCTGTGTACTAACGTTACGTAACTTGTGTTCCGCTGGGAAAGTTCAGCATCACTGCATACACTTTGTTTAATCCAAACGTCCATTCGGAAACATTGTATTATGAAATAAGACGGGTGAGGGTGAGTCACTCAACACTTTTTTGCATGATTGATTAATTTCCTGATAATGTATGACGGTCAAATCTTTCTAAACACAACATAGTACTGTGATATTCTGATATATATCACATTCTGATATTTATTTTTTGTGTAAAAAAAAATTCAAACGGAAATTTGTAAATAAAAATAAATAAAAAAGCAGAGGTTCGAACTAGGGGTGGAACGGTATGCATTCAAACCGTACACCGTTCGGTTCGACCTCCACGGTTCGGGGTATGTGTGTGCCTCGAGCTAGGCTAACGTTACGTTAGCCAGGAGCTAACTAACTTTAACTAACTTTAGCCGCGAGCTAACTAACTTTAGCCGTGAGCTAACTAATGTTAGCCACAAGCTAACATTAACTAACTTTAGCCGCGAGCTAACCGTGGATAGAAACGCTCACAGCGAAGTGACTCCACGACCCCAGTTCCATTTGGGGAAGGGGGGTATATTGACGAGGCTTGACAACAGATGTTCAAAGATAACTGTTTGTGTTCAATAACGAGCCAGGAGACTAGAGCGTGTGTGTCAACTGCATCTGTATTGCCAACCCATAACACGACATCATAGTTTACATCCTGGTCCCTGCTGGGACGTACCAACTCCACACACCACTGTGGGGGGGTTTATATAACATTCCCCATTCCCTTGTAACATCTCCTTTTTATTGTTGATAACAACAGTTACAACATTCCTTAGTGCAAATTATTATTAATACAAGAAACCCCATAAACGTCCTTATTTAAAACCTAATCATCTTTTCTGTGACTTTTCCTTTTTGATAAGAAAGTCTAGTGCTGGTTGAGCATGCATACTTTATGTTGATGGCCTTTGTCTATAATGTGGCCACAAAAATAGAAAGGTTTAATTATTTTGTTTGTTTGTACTAAGTTAATATGACAAATGTAGCCTATATTTTTCAGTCAGTTCGGTCTTTGTGTGCCAAACATTATTTAAGGCAAACCGCTGTAAACCTTTAAATTAGAAGCATGTTTACATTTTTGGAGTGTTACATTTATAAAAAATAAATAAAAAGAGCGTATATCGAACCGAACCGAAAAACCGTGGCCACAAAACCGTGATACGAACCGAACCGTTGATTTTGTGAACCGTTCCACCCCTAGTTCGTACCCATTAATTAAGATTCGAATGCCAACGTGACGAACGAAGGTCCGAATGTTAGAACGTTTGGGCTCAGCCCTAGTGTGAGGTTTGAGAGGGGGGGGGGGGGGGGGGGGGGGGGCAGTGTGGCCTATAGGCCTGGGGGTGAGCCTGAGTCTGGGTCCAGGCGAGGGGGTCCAGGGCTGGGAGCTGAGGTAGGGCTGGGCGATATGACGATATTATATAAATATCGGGTACAGTTCATTAACGATACACTTTTTAAACGTATCGTGGATATCGTGATGTTTTGCCCAAGAGGATTGTGTCGCGTCAATCTGGTCCACACGTTGAAACTTTTGAACAACGCCGCCCCACACACATACTACTGCATCAAAGTTACTACTTATGATAACAAAGGCATTCGTTTTGTGGCATTAACGTTATATAGTTACATGTTCAATAACATCAGCGTATTTACATAGCAACGTCCGAGGTCGACCTAGATATAGCAAGCATTAGTCGTTCATATCTCAGCCCGTGCTGACTCAGTTGTGCCCATTCTGCGGTCTGTTAATAAAGTTTTCAATCAGTATGGAAAGGCTTTTATTATAACATCCGTTGCAGTAAAATCATTATGCCTCCAGTCGTTTAGTCTTCCTGCGGAGCTAAAAGCTAAACGTCGGCCGCGGGGAGCTATTGTTGTTGTCATTGAGCTCTCCAATGGCGGAAGTAAAAAATTAATACGCGCTTGCCGATTGGTGCTAAGAACAGCAGGGCGGGTGCAAGCGGTGTGATATAATTGGCAGACTCGACTGTCAATCAAAATGATTCTGTTTGCCGTCTGAATGAATGAAAACGTTATTAACAGATTGCAGCATGGGTACAATACAGTACAGCTCAATACAACAACAGTGGACTGGAGGATGCAGACCAGAGAAAGACTTTCGTCTTGTTTACATCAGGGTCCCCCATTTTCAATTCATCATATTTCATATCTAAATCATATAATATCTCATTGCTAAATATATGCAATATATAATCTAATAATCCAATAATCTAAATCTAATATATAATATAAAAATGCTAAATGCATGGGTATTTTATTTTGTCTTTAATGTTAGCTTGCAAACTCAAATACTGTCTTGGTAAGCCTCATAATGAATTGTTTGGGGGAAAAAAGAAAAACATCGTGATGCGTATCGTGTATCGCCGAAAGGTCAGAAAATATCGTGATATCATATTTAGGCCATATCGCCCAGCCCTAAGCTGAGGTGTGTGTGAGTGGAGCTAGAGAGGCTGCTTCTAAGGCATCCAGAGCTGTGGGGCTATAAGACCCGGTATTCAAGGTCTCATTCTAGGACAGCTGAGACTGGGGATGTCTGGGGGGGGGGGGGTCCAGGCTGCAGCTGGGAGTGGGTCTGGGGCAGCTGAGCGTGGTGGTGGGGCTGGGGTCTGGAGCCCTGGGTCGTTAGGGGAGGACCGAGCAGCCAGCGGCGTGCTGTCATTTGCATGATAAACAATTTAAGATATGCACGGGGACATCGGCGGATGTCTCTGGATTATGGATGGCCCAGAAACAACAGCAGATGACGGCTTCTCACACCGACTCCGTGCCTGGACAACAGTGTCTAAAGCTGCACGCCATTCCACCAAGTAATTACATAGGCATACTAGTGATGTTAGCGAAATAGTTATTTTTATGGTTGTTATTTACGAGAGCCCGTTACTACATGAACCACGTGTCATTAATATGGGCACTCTGCTTGATCTTGCACAAGTGTAATGTAGGCTCTTATCATCACAACGACACACTATACTATACTAAGCATGAAGGTTTTATACAGAGTATATTGTTTGTAGCACAGTTACAAGTTGGTTCTTTGCACTGTATCTGACAAGGGTCCCGCATTATCTCCACACGCTTCTGTTTTTTCCCCCGCCAAAGGTGCTAAAAGATTTATCCACTTTATATCCCTTTTCATTGTCGACCACAGTTGTATCCCCGCTACTGTACCAGCGCGTGTTAATAAGGCCGTCGTAACCCTTTCATTGACCCAGCATCTCACGCCCCCCCCTCTCTCAACCTCCATTGTAACCTGGCCTCCCCAATCAATACTGAGTCAATTACAGCAGCCACCTTCCTCCCCCTCCTCCCCTTTCTCCCCTGTGGGGAGGAAAACATTCTAACAAGGAAGCCATATTTTTCATAACACCACCTCCTCCTCCTCCTCCTCCTCCTCCTCCTCCTCCTCCTCCTCCTCCTCCTCCTCCTCCTCCTCGGTGGCTGGCTAGCGGTGTAGTGTGTCTTCCTGCTGTAGCTTGCCCCTCTCCTCTCTTCCCCTTGTGTTGTGTGTTGTGGAGACGCAAGTATTTAGCAGGCTGTGTGTTGGCGCCATGCCACCTTTCTCCTAACCACCAGCACACACACACACACACACACACACACATACACATACACAAGCACACACACACATACACAAGCACATACACTACACCCCCACACATGGACATACACAAGCACCCCCACCCCCACACACACATACACAAGCACACAGACACACAAGCAGACACGCACACACACTTCACCCCCCACCCACGCACGCACATACACAAGCACCGCGCCCCCCCACACACAAGCACATACACAAACTCAGAGAGGGTGACTGTGTAAAAACTAGGGGGCTGGGCGGTAGATGGGGGAGTGTGTGTGTGTGTGTGTCTGTGTGTCACTGTGTGTTTGTGTGACTGTGTTTGAGGGGGGGATGAGAGGTTCCTCTGAAGTGACATATTTTTCCTGTGACCAGTGTGTGTGTGTGTGTGTGTGTGTGTGTGTGTGTGTGTGACTGTGTGTGTGTGTGTGTGTGTGTGTGTGTGTGTGTGTGTGTGTGTGTGTGTGTGTGTGTGTGTGTGTGTGTGTGTGTGTGTGTGTGTGTGTGTGTGTGTGTGTGTGAGAGAGAGTATGGATGGCTGGGTGGTTGTCTGTGCAAGTTGGTGCTTGCGTGTGGGTCTTTGTTTGGGCGATCACTTTAATTGATATTGAATAGACACAGATGTGCAGCGCTCTTGGACACCGGCTAATATTCCAAAATAAGCAGCCTTTTGTCTGCTAAACCCAACTCTAATCTGATCTCACAGTCAGTATGCGTCGCCAACAAAGAAGTGCCTTCTATTTTGGGCTGCGGGTTCCACTAAGTTTTAATGAGGAGGAGCGGAAATAGGTTTTTGGAGTCTGAATCTTTCACGGAGGAGACTTTCTGTGTTCCAAAGCACAAGCTCTAAACATTCACAAATGTTGTCAGCGGAGATTCCTCCGCCTTTGTGGTCGAGCTGAGTGTTAGCGGCTATGAGTGGCTTCAAGTTCTCAAGTCTAGTGGGCCTGTTTGGATCCTGTGTACCTTTAGTGTGTGTATGTGGGGGTAAGTGAGTGAGTGTGTGTGCGAGTTTGTGTTTTGCGTTGTAATTATGTTTTATGACGTGTGTGTGTGTGTGCGCATGCTCTTGTGTTTGTGCCTGCATGTGTGTATGTTTGTGGGTGTGTTGCGATTGTATGTTTTATGATGTGTATGTGTGTGTGTGTGTGTGTGTGTGTGTGTGTGTGTGTGTGTGTGTGTGTGTGTGTGTGTGTGTGTGTGTGTGTGTGTGTGTGTGTGTGTGTGTGTGTGTGTGTGTGCACGCACTCAGGTCTGTTTGTTAAGGCTTTACTAGTCCGGGCGTGCAGGCTGAACATGAAAGGGTCTTTGACTTGGCAAACCTTGCCTGAGGACACCCCTCTGAGGATCATGCCAGGACAGACTTGGCACACAGCTCTGGACCTGAGGGAGTGAGGGGGGGGGGGGGGGGGGGGGGGTTGTCTGTAGGAGGACGGGGTATAATGTGTTTGGTGTAGGTGGGTTGGCTGGGTGTTGTTGGGGTGGTGGGTATGTGTTTGATAGAGAGAGAGAGAGAGAGAGAGGAGTTTTAGAGGTTGGTATGTAGTGGGAAGTGCCTTGTGTGTGTGTGTGTGTGTGTGTGTGTGTGTGTGTGTGTGTGTGTGTGTGTGTGTTGGGGCTTCCTGTGTCTCCATTTGTCTCCTAACAACCTCAGCGCCACTTGCCCCGGGCCATTCAGGTGGAGTCCTCCTGCAAACACACACA
>NC_140171.1:123193211-123298588 GCF_963971535.1 Notolepis coatsorum
GACAGACAGACAGACAGACAGACAGACAGACAGACAGACAGACAGACAGACAGACAGACAGACAGACAGACAGACAGACAGACAGACAGACAGACAGACAGACAGACAGACAGACAGACAGACAGACAGACAGACAGACAGACAGACAGACAGACAGACAGACAGACAGACAGACAGACAGACAGACAGACAGACAGACAGACAGACAGACAGACAGACAGACAGACAGACAGACAGACAGACAGACAGACAGACAGACAGACAGACAGACAGACAGACAGACAGACAGACAGACAGACAGACAGACAGACAGACAGACAGACAGACAGACAGACAGACAGACAGACAGACAGACAGACAGACAGACAGACAGACAGACAGACAGACAGACAGACAGACAGACAGACAGACAGACAGACAGACAGACAGACAGACAGACAGACAGACAGACAGACAGACAGACAGACAGACAGACAGACAGACAGACAGACAGACAGACAGACAGACAGACAGACAGACAGACAGACAGACAGACAGACAGACAGACAGACAGACAGACAGACAGACAGACAGACAGACAGACAGACAGACAGACAGACAGACAGACAGACAGACAGACAGACAGACAGACAGACAGACAGACAGACAGACAGACAGACAGACAGACAGACAGACAGACAGACAGACAGACAGACAGACAGACAGACAGACAGACAGACAGACAGACAGACAGACAGACAGACAGACAGACAGACAGACAGACAGACAGACAGACAGACAGACAGACAGACAGACAGACAGACAGACAGACAGACAGACAGACAGACAGACAGACAGACAGACAGACAGACAGACAGACAGACAGACAGACAGACAGACAGACAGACAGACAGACAGACAGACAGACAGACAGACAGACAGACAGACAGACAGACAGACAGACAGACAGACAGACAGACAGACAGACAGACAGACAGACAGACAGACAGACAGACAGACAGACAGACAGACAGACAGACAGACAGACAGACAGACAGACAGACAGACAGACAGACAGACAGACAGACAGACAGACAGACAGACAGACAGACAGACAGACAGACAGACAGACAGACAGACAGACAGACAGACAGACAGACAGACAGACAGACAGACAGACAGACAGACAGACAGACAGACAGACAGACAGACAGACAGACAGACAGACAGACAGACAGACAGACAGACAGACAGACAGACAGACAGACAGACAGACAGACAGACAGACAGACAGACAGACAGACAGACAGACAGACAGACAGACAGACAGACAGACAGACAGACAGACAGACAGACAGACAGACAGACAGACAGACAGACAGACAGACAGACAGACAGACAGACAGACAGACAGACAGACAGACAGACAGACAGACAGACAGACAGACAGACAGACAGACAGACAGACAGACAGACAGACAGACAGACAGACAGACAGACAGACAGACAGACAGACAGACAGACAGACAGACAGACAGACAGACAGACAGACAGACAGACAGACAGACAGACAGACAGACAGACAGACAGACAGACAGACAGACAGACAGACAGACAGACAGACAGACAGACAGACAGACAGACAGACAGACAGACAGACAGACAGACAGACAGACAGACAGACAGACAGACAGACAGACAGACAGACAGACAGACAGACAGACAGACAGACAGACAGACAGACAGACAGACAGACATATTTCCATTCATTCCGAGCTGACAATTATAAGTGCCCCTGTAGCTCCACAAAGAATACGGTGCACAGGTACAAACATCACTTATTCAATGAACGAGCGCTACCCCCCTCCCCCGACCACCATCTCCTCCTCCACCCCTCCATTTATTTCCTCCATTTTCATTTATTCATTCATCTACCTCTCTCTTTCTGTCTGTCCATCTAATTTGCTACTCTTTAAATTTATTGAGCCGCTAGCTCCTCTCCATGGCTACCAGAGTACTGGTATTGTTGTTGTTAGGCTTAGGGTGTTGGTGATAGTGGTGGTGGTGAAGGTGATAGTGGTGGTGATGGTAGTGGTGGCAGTAGTGGTGTTGGTGATAGTGGTGTTGGTGGTGGTAGTGGTGTTGGTGATAGTGGTGGTAGTGTTAGTGGTGATGACAGTGGTGTTGGTGATAGTGGTGGTGATGGCAGTGGTGATAGTGGTGATGGTGATAATGGTGGTGGTGATGGTAGTGTTGGTGATAGTGGTGGTGATGGCAGTGGTGATGGTAGTGGTTGTGGTGTTGGTGATAGTGGTGTTGGTGGTGGTAATGGTGATGATAATGGTGGTAGTGGTGATAGTGGTGGTGGTAGTGATGGTAATGGTAATAGTGGTGGTGGTGGTGATGGTAGTGGTGTTGGTGATAGTGGTGTTGGTGATAGTGGTGGTAGTGATAGTAGTGATAAATATAGTTATTTTTGATGACTCCTGTCTTGTCTGATGGAAGGGGTGATAGTGGGTGGTGGTGGTGATAGTAGTGGTAGTGGTGTTGGTGATAGTGGTTGTAGTGGTGTTGGTGATAGTGATAGTGGTGGTGGTGATAGTGGTGTTGGTGATAGTGGTGATAGTAGTGGTAGTGGTGTTGGTGATAGTGGTGTTGGTGATAGTGGTGATAGTAGTGGTAGTGGTGTTGGTGATAGTGGTTGTAGTGGTGTTGGTGATAGTGGTGTTGGTGATAGTGGTCATGGTAGGGGTAGTGGTGTTGGTGATAGTAGTGGTAGTGGTGTTGGTGATAGTGGTTGTAGTGGTGTTGGAGATAGTGGTGTTGGAGATAGTGGTGTTGGTGATAGTGGTGCTAGTAGTGGTAGTGGTGTTGGTGATAGTGGTGGTCGTGGTGTTGGAGATAGTGGTGTTGGTAATAGTGGTGGTGTTGGTGTTAGTGGTATTGGTGATAATGGTGGTAGTGGTGTTGCTGATAGTGGTGTTGGAGATAGTGGTGATAGTGGTGTTGGAGATAGTAGTGTTGGTGATAGTGGTGGTAGTGGTGTTGGAGATAGTGCTGTTGGTTATAGTGGTGGTAGTGGTGTTGGAGATAGTGCTGTTGGTGATAGTGGTGGTAGTGGTGTTGGTGATAGTGGTGATGGTTATAGTGGTGTTGGTGGTAGTGGTGTTGGAGATTGTTCTGAAGGGCCAGATTAACACTGAGAATCTATGTTTATTATTTTATATAACTTGTATATTATTTATATATATAAGCTATATACCTTTAAGCCTCCGTTTGAATCATAGCATTATTCGCTTTCCTCATTGGACACCGCCCTTGGCATTGACGGCGCCAACAGTCGCGCCCCCCAGACAAGTTCAAAGACGTGTCCGGGCAAGTTGAGACATGCCCTTGGCCAGCGTATTGATTCCGGACAAGTGATTCGGTTGTGCTCTAGAAATCACTCTGAGTATATATTGTAGAAGGCGCAGCAGCCTTAGTGCGAAGTGAAACCTAAACACGTGAAGTGTGAACCTAATGTAGTGTGCAGCAGTAACGAGAAGCGCGTGAACCTAACCTAGCAAGCAAGTGTGTGTGCACTTAACGTAATTAGTATCAGAACACAAGGTGAACCTAACAGCAGAACGATTGGACATGTGAGCAGTGGAACCTACCCGCGGTGTATCGTTACGGATAGCTATTAGCTCCTTAGATACGACCCTGATATTGTAGAACCATTGTTGGTGTATTATAGTGAATTGTGTAAGCGTAGTACCGTGGAGAAAAGCATAGTTAATACCATTGGCGTTTGGATTTAACTACACCTGAAGATCTGCACCGGGCTAGCTTCGAGGACGAAGCTAGCTAGCTATCATCACTGCCGTCGGGCATTGGATTAAGAGCTATTACCCTGCTATCGAGCACTTGGATTACAAAGATTGGATCCGTACGAGACCCCTTTTCTTCAGTGACCAGCAGGAGTATCCGACTATTCTTCAATTCCTCTGGAGCTTACCACTCCGTGGGGGAAATCACCAGTCTCCAGCTATACCCCTCGTTTGCCCTGTATCGCCATCTCACTCCATGCAGCGTTCCGGTCGAGTATTATTAACCTAGGAATTATTCATTCCCACTGACTTTGATACTCTGACATTCTACTATCATTCGCCATAAAAGAGCAACGTACTAATTTTCAGTTGTATATTGATATTGCTAATAAAATACTGTAAACGTTATCTCTTCGTCCCCGTGCCGTCTATTGAGTGTCTGCCATATTTAACTGTACTGTCTGGCAAGTAATAATAATATTTAGTAGTGGTTTAATCTAAACAATCTTTAATACAGTCAGGGTTTTGTAACCCCTCAGTTACAATTGGTCCTTCGAGCCGGATGGTATCAGTAATAATAATCATATTAATAATAATATGGCCAGCGGCGGACACTCTCCAAACGGCTCTCCTACACTAGAGCGCCCTAGGCGCCAGCGTCAGCCCCCTCCACACTTGGAGAACTACGCTGTAGATCTACCCCCTAGCTTATCTAAAAGGACGTTAAGCACGGATAAAATTAGTAGCTTAAGTATGCCCAACCTTATCGACCTGTCAGCCCCACTGGTAGAGACCCAAGCTGGTTTAAGCGAAACTGACTTAGCTCACGGGGGGGGACAAGCGGGACATGACTTGACTATGCCCCAAAGACCACCGCGTCACCGAGATGGACCTCGGAGCGCCAGAAGATAAAGACCGCGCCTCCGAGATGGACCTCGGAGCGCAAGAGGATAAAGAACGCGCCCCCGAGATGGACCTCGGCGCGCACCAGAGAAAAGAGTACCGCGCCTCTGAGATGGACCTCGGAGCACGGGAGAAGATAAAATACAGCGCCCCCGAGATGGACCTCGGAGCGCGTAAAGAGAACAGGTCAACGCCAAGCCCTGTCAACTCCAGATCACCATCATCAGCGTCATCCCCAAGCGAGGCCGACCAGAGGCTAGCGCAAGTCCTGATCGCCACGCTGACAGCTTCAACCGAAAGAGATTGCCTCCAGGGTGAGCGTGACCGCCTCCAGGCGCAACAAGAAAGTGAGCGCGAACATTCCAGAGTGGAAGAGAGACGTCTCCAAGCGCAACGAGAGAGTGAGCGCGGAAATCTCCGACTGGAAGAGCGTCGCCTCCAGGCTGACGCCGCGATGCATCTCAGACTGGAAGAGAGGCGCCTCCAGGCTCAAGAAACCATGGAGCGGGACCGCGCCAATGCACAGCGCGACGCCGCCAATGCACAGCGCGAGGCGGAACGAGACCGTCTACACGCGCAAATGATGGAGCAAGCGCTCCAGAGTGGACTCCCCACTCCTCCACCCGGAGCTCCCGGAGATCATCACGACAAGGGTCGAGGGCACCTTCCCCTCCCCGACCAATCTACACGGGACCCAGCCTACGGGAAGAACCTGCTTACGTTGCAGAGAAGCTAACCAAGCGACTACAAAGCCTAGCGGAGGACGAGGGAGGACAGAAAGCCCACACGCACGAATCCATCTCAGACCAGGAGGAACAGTACAGCCCCGATCTCAGCCCCGACACGCTGCGTTACGAACCCCCAACCCGTCCCAGGGGTGAGTTTGAGCAACAGACAGCACCGAGGAGCAGTACCTGGGGGCCCGGCCTCTGGTTCCCACCCAGCACGAACCCACGACCCCACGTTCGGGAGACTCGCCAAGGAGGCCTCTCCCCCTACGCGCATCAGTGTCACAGCCATCCATGGCATCCTACATTGGGACACCCACATTCCCAGACTTTACGCGAGAAGACAGAGCGCAGTATACGAACTGCGCATGTGTTTAGAGACCATTATGTCCGGAGTACAGGACGAGTCCTACAAATATGCCATCCTCCTTAAGCACCTCAAAGTAACCAGAGCGCACAACATAGCGCTGGCATACTCTAATTCACAGACTCCCTACTCTGATGCCCTGGTGGCCCTCGACGCGCGTTACGGACGTACATGGGACTATGTCATTCAGGAGATACGGGAGATTGAACGTCTCCCCCCAGCTAAAGACAATCGAGCCCTGGACGACCTATCCATTAAAGTACAATCCCTGGTAGGGATGCTCGGGTCACAACGAGAGAAGGGGATGTACGAGTTGTACGCCAACTCCAACGTGGAGCGGATATTAGAGAAGCTCCCCCCATCCCGCCAAGAATGTTTTCGGCGGCAAAGAGATCACCGTGACCCCAACGGCCCAGAACAATCACTCCTAGACCTTGCTGACTTCCTAGCCAGAGAGGTCAGCAGCCTACGGATCGACACCTTCGCGTGGGGCGGCTCTAACACTAAAGAGGGACCGAGAAGGTTTAAAGACCAAAGCAGGCCCATCAACATGATGTACCAGGCCGAGGCGGTGTCACGGCAGACGAGTCACAACCCCCACGCCAAGGAGAAATGGAAGGCTGCCTGTCAATACTGCGACAGTGAACACTGGCTGTCACAGTGCGACGCCTTCAAGATACTGACCACAGCCGAAGTAAGCCAGTGGCTTAAAGATAACCGCCGCTGCTTCCGCTGCGCGCGCGGCCACATGGCAGCAGAATGCCGCCTTAAGAAAAAGTGTGGCAAGTGTGACGGCGCCCACCTCGAAGTACTGCACGAGAGCAATAAACGCCCACCAGGAGACCAAAGTAGGCCCATCACAGTGATGTACCAGGCCGAGTCGGTGTCACCACAGACGAGTCACAACTCCCCCGCCACAGAGGAATGGAATATTTATCCACAACATGAGAGTCACATGCACCCCCCCCCCAGAGGGGAATGGAATATTTACCCACCACAGAAGACCCATTGGCCCCCCCCCTGGTGTACTTACTGCCGCAGCGGACACTGGAAGTCACAGTGCGACGCATACAAGAAACTGACCCCGGCCGAAATGGATCAGTGGAGTAAGACTAACACGCAGGACCACGCTTACTGCGATACACTGCGCGAGGCCCACAAGCGAAGATTAGCTCTACAAGGCAACTCACCAACAGAAGTGCTCCACATCGACCCCGCGTATGGTGGGAGCCCCAGAGTGCTCATCAAGGTAGTACGAGTACTCCTCAGCCACGGAGACAAGGTACTCGACACTTACGCCGTCCTCGACGACGGGTCGGAGAAGACACTCCTCCTCGCCTCCGCCGCGACCCAGTTGGACCTGCGGGGCCCAGAGGAGACGATGACCCTCCGTACCATTAGTCGAGACTTAAAGACAATAAAGGGTGAAAACGTCTCGTTCACCATTGCTGCGATCGACCACCCTGAGAAGCGGTACAGCATCAGCAAGGCGCTCATGAGCGACGACATAGGTTTGTCACGCTACGACTACCCCATCCCACAGCTGATGGAGAAGTACGACCACCTACGCCTACTGCCCATACCGCTCATCAGCGGAGCTACGCCGACCCTACTCATTGGCTCCGACCACGCGGACCTCATTGTCCCAACCAAGGCGGCCCACATCGGACCCAAAGGATGCCCAGCCGCGGTTAAGACCCGACTGGCGTGGACGCTCCAGGGCCCCCTCTACGGACCTGCCAGCCAACCAACGTCCACCCGCTGCCTTTACACCAAGGTGAGCGACACAGACAACACTCTCTTACAGCCCGTTGAGAGGCTATGGACATTAGACGCGATGCCATTCAAGACCGAACGCAAGATGGTTCGGCCCAAAGAGGACAAGTACGCCATCGCTCTACTAGATCAGAAGACTACGAGAGTCAAGGTCGACGGAGTGTTCAGATACGCAACCCCACTCTTGAAGCGAGCTAAGATGCCTGTGAGAGAACCGTGCAGGGCTGGGAAGACCCCATACCCGAGTACCTAGCTACCCCATGGAGAGAGTGGGAGGGTGAACTTGTCTCACTCCGCGAGGTGGCCATCCCACGGAGTCACTTCCCCCCTACCGTGCGACTGGAGAAGTGTCAGACAGACTTGCACGTCTTCAGCGACGCCTCAGAAGTGGCATACGGAACAGTGACAAACCTGAGGGCTCAAGAAGAGGGAGTTCTGAACTCCACGCCCCTCAGCTACGCTCCAAGCAACGTAGCTGACATCGAACCCATCACCCCAAACTACCTCTTGATGGGGCGGCCGGACCCGGCCCTTGCTCAGACGGTGTACAGACAGGACGAGATGAAAGCAAGGGGGATGTGGAGACACAGCCAAGTACTGGCCGACCAGTCTTGGGCCCGCTTCCTCCTACGCTACCTACCCTCCCTTCCAGCCCGTCAGAAGTGGGTTAAAGACAGGGACAACATGAGAGTGAATACCGTCGTGATGATAATAGACCAGTCACTACCCCGAGCTACGTGGCCGGCCGGCCGTGTGAGCAGAGTGATTACTGGTTCCGATGGGAAGGTCAGAGCGGCAGAAGTCATCGTCCAAGGGCGGACCTACACCAGACCTGTAGCTAAGTTGATAGAGCTGCCGGAGATCCCTGACTCCCCTGACGACGACCATGACCCACTGACTTTGTAGATTGTTCCAACTCCTCATAACACAGTATGGAGAAGTTGACTGGACATTAATATTAATCTGTGCCCATTTATTTACTAATTAGGTGCGGACTAATTAGGAGGCGGCTGTTCTGAAGGGCCAGATTAACACTGAGAATCTACGTTTATTATTTTATATAACTTGTATATTATTTATATATATAAGCTATATACCTTTAAGCCTCCGTTTGAATCATAGCATTATACGCTTTCCTCATTGGACACCGCCCTTGGCATTGACGGCGCCAACAGTCGTGCCCCCCAGACAAGTTCAAAGATGTGTCCGGGCAAGTTGAGACATGCCCTTGGCCAGCGCATTGATTCCAGACAAGTGATTCGGTTGCGCTCTAGAAATCACTCTGATATTGTAGAAGGCGCAGCAGCCTTAGTGCGAAGTGAAACCTAAACACGTGAAGTGTGAACCTAATGTAGTGTGCAGCAGTAACGAGAAGCGCGTGAACCTAACCTAGCAAGCAAGTGTGTGTGCACTTAACGTAATTAGTATCAGAACACGAGGTGAACCTAACAGCAGAACGATTGGACATGTGAGCAGTGGAACCTACCCGCGGTGTATCGTTACGGATAGCTATTAGCTCCTTAGATACGACCCTGATATTGTAGAACCATTGTTGGTGTATTATAGTGAATTGTGTAAGCGTAGTACCGTGGAGAAGAGCATAGTTAATACCATTGGCGTTTGGATTTAACTACACCTGAAGATCTGCACCGGGCTAGCTTCGAGGACGAAGCTAGCTAGCTATCATCACTGCCGTCGGGCATTGGATTAAGAGCTATTACCCTGCTATCGAGCACTTGGATTACAAAGATTGGATCCGTACGAGACCCCTTTTCTTCAGTGACCAGCAGGAGTATCCGACTATTCTTCAATTCCTCTGGAGCTTACCACTCCGTGGGGGAAATCACCAGTCTCCAGCTATACCCCTTGTTTGCCCTGTATCGCCATCTCACTCCATGCAGCGTTCCGGTTGATAGTATTATTAACCTAGGAATTATTCATTCCCACTGACTTTGATACTCTGACATTCTACTATCATTCGCCATAAAAGAGCAACGTACTAATTTTCAGTTGTATATTGATATTGCTAATAAAATACTGTAAACGTTATCTCTTTGTCCCCGTGCCGTCTATTGAGTGTCATATTTAACTGTACTGTCTGGCAAGTAATAATAATATTTAGTAGTGGTTTAATCTAAACAATCTTTAATACAGTCAGGGTTTTGTAACCCCTCAGTTACAGAGATAGTGTTTTTTGTTTTGTTTTTATTAAGTGGTGTTGGTGATTGTTACGTATTACTTTCATATGGTGGAGGGATACTTACTGTCTGTGGTGCATATTCACATTGTGGTAGTAGTGTGCTGTCACTAATTGGTGGTTGTGATTGACACACTGTTTTCTTTCTGTTGTCTTTTTGGCTTGTCATTAAAATGGCCACTTTTCTAATTGACACAGGTGTGGTGATGAGTCACCACGTCCTACAAATGCAGAGCAGAGTGCAGGCTGCAGTTGTCAAGTCCTCACTTCACAGAGCTCGTCCTCGTCACAGCTCTCCAGCGTATCACCTGCTCTCACTGCTTTATTGTATTTTTGGCTTGTTCTCTTTTTCCCTTTGTGCATTATTTGATATCCTGAACTAGGGAGTCTGGAGCACCCAGCTCCCCATCCTTTGTTCTCTAAATTAGTTGCTGTGCGAATAAATATAGTTATTTTTGATGACTCCTGTCTTGTCTGGTGTCCACCACTTTATGTTAAAGGCCTAAATGAGCCATATTGTAGGATTGAACGTAACAGTGATAGTGGTGTTGGTGATAGTGGTGTTGGTGATAGTAGTGTTGGTGATAGTGGTGATAGTGGTGGTAGTGGTGTTGGAGATAGTGGTGTTGGTGATAGTGGTGTTGGTGATAGTGGTGTTGGTGATAGTGGTGTTGGGAGATAGTGGTGTTTGTGATAGTGGTGGTAGTGGTGTTGGGAGATAGTGGTGATAGTGGTGTTGGTGATAGTGGTGGTAGTGGTGTTGGAGATAGTGGTGTTGGTGATAGTGGTGTTGGTGATAGTGGTTGTAAGTGCCTAAATGCCTAGTCTGGTAAATAAGAGTAATTTCAGTTCATAGAAAGTATTTTGGACATTTATTTCATGGTGTTAGATAGATGAATAAATAGATAGATATTATTTACAGTACAGAAGTTAAAATGGAGTGGTGTTGGTGATAGTGGTGATAGTAGTGGTGTTGGAGATAGTGGTGTTGTGATAGTGGTGGTAGTGGTGTTGGTGATAGTGGTGGTAGTGGTGTTGGTGAAAGTAGTGTTGGTGATAGTGGTGGTAGTGGTGTTGGAGATAGTGGTGTTGGTGATAGTGGTGTTGGTGATAGTGGTGTTGGTGATAGTGGTGTTGGGAGATAGTGGTGTTGGTGATAGTGGTGGTAGTGGTGTTGGAGATAGTGGTGTTGGTGATAGTGGTGGTAGTGGTGTTGGAGATAGTGTTGGTGATAGTGGTGTTGGTGATAGTGGTTTTGGGGATAGTGGTGTTGGTGATAATGGTGGTAGTGATGTTGGAGATGGTGTTGGTGATAGTGGTGTTGGTGATAGTGGTGGTAGTGGTGTTGGAGATAGTGGTTGTAGGTGCCTAAATGCCTAGTCTGGTAAATAAGAGTAATTTCAGTTTATAGAAAGTATTTTGGACATTTATTTCATGGTGTTTAAATAGATAAATAAATAGATAGATATTATTTACAGTACAGAAGTTAAAATGTTAAGACAATTCATGTTTATTGATAAGAATGATTTCCTTGTTACAGAGTTCGTTTTTTTACGTGATATTTGGCTAATAGGCAGTGGGACTTTTATTTTGACATGATAACCGTGATGTCATGATTACTGTCAGGCGCGGCATGGTGGCGAATTTGTTTAGAAGGAAATAACGCAGATTGTACCGGCAGTCAGGCAGAGTGATGAGAGAGTGGAGCCAGACAGTTTTCAGACCTCTCTCTTTTCCCCTTGATAACTTTATTAATCTCGCTCTATATAATTAGGAAACGTGAAAGTGTTAAACCCGAACTGGACATTAAATAGTTAATACTACGTCGTGGTCAGTGGCTTTCTTGCATGTGGATGTGGAACGGGAGAATCGAAGTTTGAGAGCGTCCCAAGCTTATGGCATTAACGTGTTTTGGAAACTACATTTAGTCTGAAAACTCGCTCATTAAGACCCATCTTTTCTCTCTCTCCTTCAACCTACAATGATCTCACCTGGTCGGGGACTGACCCTTAGATTAATCTGTCTAGTTTAGGATGTCTATTTCCTCCCATGTCTGCTTTTCTGCAGACATGTGAGAACCTTTTGAACCTCTGTCTCCGTCTCAACCGGTCCCATGAAACAGCTTCATATCGCCTTCTGTCTGGCCTGCAGCGCTGAACCTTACCTGCTCTGCCCTGACCAATTCTGAGTGGTTTCTCCTGCCCCCCGGGGCATATGGCCTTGAGCTATTGTCTTGCATCTCATCCTGTATACATACGCTTGCAGTAGTTCTTAGTTTCTATCTATTACTTAATTTCACAATTTGGTGGTTGTCTCGTAGTGTTGACCAAGGTGGTGGATGTCTCGGGGTGTTGGCCAAGATTGCAGTGACTGTTCTACCCCCACACGGGTTATGTGCACCACCGGGGGCCTGCAGGACCAGCTTCATACCGTCTTCTGTCCGTGGTCTGTCAACGTGGTTTAGACGTCGAGTTCATTGCTGGGTTAAGTACTTCTATTCTATTCACATGATATGCTTACTACACATATCTATTCTATTCACATATATGCTTACCACATGTATTTATTGCTATGTCCGCCCATCACAATCACGCAAACTATCTAACGCCTGTCCCGTCTCCCTGTGAGTGGCTGTCTCGTGGTGATGGCCGGAGTGGTGGACGTCCCGTGATGACGACCGGGAGGATGCGACCCTCTCTGCCTCAAATAGATCCACCATCAGCTCTATTTTCAATCTTTCAAAATGTTCAGGTGCTATTGCATGCACTTATCTGTGTTTCATTACACGTATGTGTGCATGCTTACCAACTGTTTCGCCTGTTTTATTGCAACACTACTATCACCGACATCTAAGAAGGGAGATCCCCCCTTGAACGGCCCTTCTAAGGTTTCTCTCCTCCACATTGCCTGTGGTGCATTTTTTTCTATTGCTAGGTTTTAGTGAGTTTTTCCTTACCTTCGCGTGGGGTCTGTCTGGGAGTGTTGCATTTATTTATTTTATTTATTTAAAATTAGTTTTTGTTTTGTTCTTGATTTATTGTGATGTTTCTTCTTGACTTGTTTAAAGAAGACGTATCTTGAACGTTGCTCGCATATGCCCCCCACTGGTCGGTTGTAGGGAGGATAGAAGCCTTGCATCACGTGTCCCCTCCGGCTCACGAGGAGGCAGCCTGTCACATCTTTTCACCTGCCAGCACGGACTCTCATTGGCGAGGTGTAACGTGTGGGAGGCTCACACTACCCCCGCCATTTCCTGTCTCTGCTGTGCAGGCGTCCCCAACCGACCTGTAGGAGTCGCTGTCCACAACGTCCAGATTACCACCCATCGACTTCCACCCGCTGACTCTGCCAATTGAGCCAGTACGACGGCCGGCCCAAGCCGGAGGCAATGCTGACACCCGGATTCCTGGATTCGAGATATAATAACATTTTAAAATTAAAGAAATAATAGAACTAAGAACAAAGAAGCATAGGAATACAAGAGCTGGTATACAAGATGGAATACGAGATGATGGCTCAAGGTCACTCCCCTCAGGGGGCAGGAGAGCCACTCAGATCAAGTTGAAGTAGAGTGGGCATGCAAACAGCTGTTGTAACAGTGTCCACAAGCAGAGTCAATGTCCTCCTCATCTTCCTCCAAAGTGTGTACCTCTTCTACTTGAAGTATGATACTTTTAGGTACATGTTCTTGCAAAGTGGTTGAACTTTTGGCAATTTAAGGACTGTTTCCTCTTTGCTGGACATTCTGTTGGCTTGTTGGTGTGCCCTCCACATGCACTACAGGCTTTGTTAATCGTCTTGGGGCTTTTGTCTGGTCTGCTATGGTGGACTGCGTGCACTTCATGGCTGTCGTTAGCCATAACCTTTAGCTGCGCCTGGTCCAGCTTGTAGGAGCGGGCTATATCGATTGCCTTATCTAGGGTTAGCTTCAGTCCTTGACTAAGCAATTTTTCTTAGGCAAGCAAAACTAGTGAGTTGGTAGTGGTGGTGGTGATAGTGGTAATTGTGTTAGAAGTTGTGGTGGTGGTAGTTGTGTTAGTGGTGATGGTGGTGGTGGTGGTAGTTGTGTTAGTAGTGGTGGTGGTAGTTGTGTTAGTGATTGTAGTTGTGTTAGTAGTAGTGGTGGTGGTAGTTGTGTTAGTGGTGGTAGTTGTGTTAGTAGTAGTGGTGGTGGTAGTTGTGTTAGTAGTAGTGGTGGTGGTAGTTGTGTTAGTGGTGGTAGTTGTGTTCATAGTGGTGGTGATAGTAGTGGTGGTGGTAGTTAGTTGTGTTAGTAGTGGTGGTGGTGGTAGTTGTGTTAATAGTGGTGGTGGTAGTTGTGTTAATAGTGATGATAGCTGTGTTAATATCAGTGGTGGTGATTGTGATTTGATTTGTATTTGTCTCGAACATAGAAACATAAAACAAGTTTAAAAAAACAAAAAGGTAAATAGTCAAAGACTATTTCCATACAATAAGTGTTCGAGAAGGAACATGGGGAAGTAAAACAACTTATCAAGCCCTGCCCCTTCCTTACAATATTTTACATTATAATTTAATAAAAATAAAAATAATATAACAAATAATAAAAAATAAAATAAAAGTAATTTTTTTTATATATCCAAATATCCAAATGAGAAAAAATAATAGGGTCACATTACTGCTCAAGCTCCTCTCTCTTATATGTGTCCATAAGTGCTTGTTTATAGCTACCTTTAAATGTATTGATATTTTTGCTTAATTTTATATTCGCATCCAGACCATTCCAGAGTGATACCCCACAAACTGCAATGCACATACTTTTAAGAGTTGTAGGTTGCTTTAAAGCTAATGTCCTTCTAAAATTATAAACACTCTCTCTAGCCGTGAACATTTTTTGAATGTTGCTTGGTAATTTGTTTTTTATTGCCAGAAACATAATTTGTGCAGATTTGAATTTGATTAAGTCCATGAATTTTAATGTTTGACTGCTTACAAACAGACTATTTGTGTGATCTAAATATCTACCGTGATGTACTACCCGTATGGCTCTTTTTTGCAGTGTTCATATCTTTTGTAAGTTGCTTTTATAAGTATTTCCCCAGATTGTGCAATATAATGTATATAGAATTTTCTGATTCAGGATATATCTAGTCTTGCCCAGTATACCAATACTTCTCACTAACTTTGAACACAAATATTTTATATGGGGTTTCCAGCAGAGTTTGTGGTCTATTAAGACCCCTAGAAACTTGTTTGTATATACTCTCTCAATTTTTACATTATCAATTTTCAGTTGAGGATCAGTGATTATTTTACAATTTCCAAATATCATGAAGTTGTTTTTTTTTCAAATTGAGTGATAACTTATTTGTGTTGAACCAACCTTTTAATTTGTCCATTTCTATGTTTGCCACTTCTAAAAGCTGCTGAAGGTCATCCCCCGAACATAAAATGTTTGTGTCATCCGCAAAGACAACAAGTTTCAGTATGTCAGATACTTTACATATATCATTTATGTATAAAATGAACAATTTGGGTCTCAATACTGACCCCTGTGGAACACCACAGGTAATGTTTAAGCATTGTGACTTGTGCTGACCCATCAGAACAAATTGCTGCCTGTTACTAATATAGCTTTTCAGCCAGTCTAGAGCAACCCCTCTGACACCAAACCTGTCCATCTTTTTCAGTAAAATCTCATGATCTATTGTATCAAAAGCTTTTTTTAGGTCAATGAATATTCCTAATACATATTTCTTTCTCTCTATACCGTCCGTTATTTCCTCTACAAGCTCCATTAATGCCATGGAGGTAGATCTAGCTGTTCTAAAACCATACTGGCTGTCCATTAGTAGATGATGTTTTTCAATGAAAGTGTCTAATCTTGCAACATATAGTTTTTCGAGTATCTTTGAGAACTGTGATAGCAGGTGTAACTGCAGCTATGGTTAACAGTTGGTTAATATAGTCATTTATGTTTACAATTTATATGCTTATTTTGTATAATAGTAATAATACACTCAATTGCTTTTCAATGTATTTCTTATTTGTTTTATATAAGATATATATTAGTGGCGCACTGTTTTTTCTATTTTATTTGTGCAATTACCACATCTCACGAGAGTTGACACACCTGGTATCCGGTGACGTGTTTCCGCCTTCTCTCTCTTGCATTGGACCATGAACTTGAATGGTAATGGAATTACCTGGCGTTCTAATAAGTAAAGAACAATCCATCACGCCAACGAAACAAGACAATCTTCCAAGAAACTGACAGAAGACATACTACAGTAACGCATCGATGTTCTCATGTACTGGCACGCAGCCAATAAGGTATTGATTGATGGAGATAATAATTGTGGTATATGTTTAGTGACGTTCCGACCATTGGTAATGGACTTGTGATAGTAATAGTATCTTTTGTATGCATTTGTATTTCATACAGATTTTACGGTTTGGATGAGGTTGGATCAAGCTTCTTCATTAATATCAGTCCAAGAAATCAACTTGTGTTTTGCGTCGTGCCGAGGATGTCACAGCAGGGATACCGGTCTATAATTGGTAAACAAATGCTTGTCTCCAGCTTTAAATAATGGTATAACCTTTGCAATTGTAGTGGTAGTAGTAGTAGTTGTGGTGGTAGTTGTGTTAGTAGTGGTGGGGGTGGTAGTTCTGTTCTATGCGTATTAGCTTCCGCTCAGCGTCTATTGCACATATCTCACTCTAGTGCATATGCACTTAATAAAAACTCACAAAATGTACCTTTACATACCAACATCCGTCTGGCCACACCCCCCACCACCTATATAAGCAGGGGTGTGGCCACACACTCACCTCCTTCTTCACTTTCACCACAAGAGAGTGCCTGTATACCAATCACTTGACGAGGTTATTAGCTGAAGAAAGTTGAGTAAAGCGTTCACATTATTTATTGCTTTTTTCTTTCTCTCATACAATTCAAAAGAAAAAGGCTAAGCTATAATGTTTACCTCGGGGGGTTACGCTAGCAACGTCGCCCTTCACCAGCGATTCTTCGTTGCCTCCTCTGCCGTACGTCTTGGGGCGGGTTTGACGCCGCTGTCGTGGGCGGCGTCCGCGCCCGGTAGGCGTCCGGTGGGTAGCTTGCCTCTCCAAGGAGCTGGTGCACCAGCATCGTCTCCTGTGAGATGGCCTGGTTCCGGCTCTGGTTCCTTTGCCGCCGGAGAGTCATCTGCCGTTAGGCGGCCGGCTCCTCTCATGGCGGAGGATTTGAGATGCAAGCTTTTTTCGTCTGCTCGCTCCCGTCGTAGGATGGCAGCTTGCAGACGCAAACGGCCTGGTTTCGGGGAGTTGCTGGAGCCGGATGATGATGCTTCTGTTTCTCCGTGGCCGATGGAAACAGAGGATTACATGGTAGAGGCAGATGGGTTGTTGTTCGACGCCCCGGTGGAGTCATGTCCGCCTCCCGTTCAGGATGAACTGGCAGGGGGTGATATGTCTCCTTGGGGTCCCTCGTATTCTGGTGTTGGGTTAGAACCTCCGACTCAGCGACGAGATGCCCTGCTATCAGCCACATCGGAATGTGGCTCTGCAATGGCCAGTAGTCTGTCGCATGTGAGGGACGTGGGCTCGGTGGGGGAAAGTATGCAGGGGGAACTGCGTGCTTTGTTCCCCGAGCTCATGGCGGCGGCGGCGGCAGTCGCAAACGGCGTGCCGCTGCCGCAGCCACTGCCTGCTCCTGTCCCTGATGATCTCATAGGTCATTTATGGCAACGTCGTCCTGTGAGGGAGACAGGCGTTGTCTGCCCATTTTTCCCCTCAATGGAGGCCTACGTCCGTCAGGGACAGGTGGTCTCCCACATCACGGGCCTCACTCCCGCCTACGTGCGAGTCACGAGGGTGGTGGGTCTGGTAGAGGGTATGAAGGAGGGGGTGCCTCGGCTTGATAGGCCGATGGCGGCTCTCCTTTGTCCTGAGGTGGTGTGGGAGCCTTTGCGGAAGCCGGTTCCCCACGGGAAATTGGCGAGGCGGTTGGCCAACTGGAGCGACCAGTCGTTCATCGCCGCGACTCAATCCCTAGCTGCCACGTCTAACATCGCGCAGCTAGCGAGGTTTATGTCCGGGATAATGACGGGCGGTACGGAGCTGACCGAATTACAACATGATCAGCTCGCCCAGGCGGCCGGAGCCATCCTACATCTGATCCAGCTGCAGGCCGTCGCCGCTGGGAAGGTACGCGCCCTGGCCACTCTAGCTCAGCGCCACCTTTGGCTGGAGCAGGCGCGTGTGCCGGAAAAGAAGAGGTTTCCACTACTGACGGCACCCCTCTCCGATGCTGGGCTCTTCGGGTCGGCGTTGCAGCTCATAACTTCAACCTGCAGGGAAATGCAGGAGGAGCGGTCCGTGCTCCAGCCTCATTTCCCCCCGCCCGATGTCGCCGGTGGAGTCAGGCGGAAGGCTCGTCGTCGGGGATCCGCGGCCGAAGCCGCCGCCGCTACCACCGCCACTGCTGGACCTTCGGCGAAGAAGGCCAGGAGGAGAGAGGGCGCCTTGACCACTGTAGCCGGCCCATCCACACTCGGAGGTGACGGTAGGGATCGTCGAGGCCAGGTACCAATCCTTTACCGTCCCTCCGGGGCTCCCCGGGGTGGCAAAACCCGAGCGGCACGTGGCAGGCGTCGCTAGAAGAAGTGACTTTTCCCCCTATTGTTTCCCCTGTTCCCTTCCCCGCCCCACATATGATTTTGTCCAAATAAAAGTCCCTCCTAGGAGGGACTGTATTTTGTTACAAACTGTGTGTTTATTCACTACATATGATGGGGATACGATGTGTGAACCTTCGCTAGTGTGGGTTTGATAGGAGGGCTAGACTTTTAGTCTTTGTTTGGTCGCTACATTACATGTGTGCTTAGCAAGGCCTGTAGCTGACACTCGGTCGAAAGTGTTTTTTCTTCCTCGACCTGAAGACTTATGTTCTTCATATAAAGGTAGAGGTTAGTTGTGTGTTCTGTTGCTTAAACGGTGATATTGAGCCACAACACTGCCGTGTTGGTCTGCAGTAGTGCTCGTGTGTGTAATGGTACCACGGTCTTTTAGACCGCTCTCTCTCTCTCTCTCTCTCTATCAAATCTTCTGTGTTCTTGCAACATAAAACACGGGTGTCATGTTCACATATAAACCTTGGCCTTGTTATAAACCCTGTTCACAGACTTGTCTGTGGCTAGCGTGCGTTGGGCTAGCTTATCCTTGGATATTCGCTGTTCGTTAGCATGCTGGCTACTTAAGGTATCATATGGCTATTGTTGTTGTCGTATTCGAGGGTTGGGCTTGCGAGGGGGTAACCGCATAAACCCCTCCTTCCCTCTTCTGATTGGTCGGGGGGTTTTTGACCCTTTTTTCATTCGGTCCGGCCAAGCTGTTAGGTCAGCTCGGCACAGGGGGAGGGGGGGGGTTTCTCTGACTCTGCACCTATCACGGGCAGTTGAGTTATGGGATTCCCCCATCATAGAATACGTCACTGGGCACGTTTCTATTGGACGATGGCTTCCGTGAGTTTTTTACAGACCCATGTGTGGTTCTCTGTTATTGTCAAGTTGTCGGGGCAGAGCGTAGGAACTTGGTGTTCTGCTACGCTCGATATATGTGTAACTTGAGTCTGTTGGTCACATGGCTCAATGTTACCTTGACTTTTCAATTCATGGCTCACGTGGGAAGTCTCTCTGGAGTAGGCATGTCGGCGTGGTTAGGGCACGGGACTGGTTCTGGTCACGCTGGTCCAGGTCAGTTAACCCGTTTGTCCGCCGGGGATGCAGATCTGCTGTTCTGGTACCCTGAGGGACTTGGGCTTTTTTCAGGGGGAAAAATGCCGGGTCGGCCCGGGTGTCACAAGGTTAGGCGTTATGGAGACCCTTGTTGGGTACATGTTGCACTATCATAAGGGGCTGGTTCTCTTTTCTTCGCTCCTCTCTCACGCATGGCGAAGAGGGGGCTGTTGGGGTGGTCTTTTGGACCTCCTCTGGTAACCCTGTGCTTCCCGAGCCGCCGGGCCCGGTCCGAAGTAAAGTTTCGTTGATACCGTAGGCCTGGGATAACCCTTTTGGAAACTGAAACACTTGTACTGCGGTATAGCTGGTGTATACCCGCAGCTATGGTTAACAGTTGGTTAATATAGTCATTTATGTTTACAATTTATATGCTTATTTTGTATAATAGTAATAATACACTCAATTGCTTTTCAATGTATTTCTTATTTGTTTTATATAAGATATATATTAGTGGCGCACTGTTTTTTCTATTTTATTTGTGCAATTACCACATCTCACGAGAGTTGACACACCTGGTATCCGGTGACGTGTTTCCGCCTTCTCTCTCTTGCATTGGACCATGAACTTGAATGGTAATGGAATTACCTGGCGTTCTAATAAGTAAAGAACAATCCATCACGCCAACGAAACAAGACAATCTTCCAAGAAACTGACAGAAGACATACTACAGTAACGCATCGATGTTCTCATGTACTGGCACGCAGCCAATAAGGTATTGATTGATGGAGATAATAATTGTGGTATATGTTTAGTGACGTTCCGACCATTGGTAATGGACTTGTGATAGTAATAGTATCTTTTGTATGCATTTGTATTTCATACAGATTTTACGGTTTGGATGAGGTTGGATCAAGCTTCTTCATTAATATCAGTCCAAGAAATCAACTTGTGTTTTGCGTCGTGCCGAGGATGTCACAGCAGGGATACCGGTCTATAATTGGTAAACAAATGCTTGTCTCCAGCTTTAAATAATGGTATAACCTTTGCAATTGTAGTGGTAGTAGTAGTAGTTGTGGTGGTAGTTGTGTTAGTAGTGGTGGGGGTGGTAGTTCTGTTCTATGCGTATTAGCTTCCGCTCAGCGTCTATTGCACATATCTCACTCTAGTGCATATGCACTTAATAAAAACTCACAAAATGTACCTTTACATACCAACATCCGTCTGGCCACACCCCCCACCACCTATATAAGCAGGGGTGTGGCCACACACTCACCTCCTTCTTCACTTTCACCACAAGAGAGTGCCTGTATACCAATCACTTGACGAGGTTATTAGCTGAAGAAAGTTGAGTAAAGCGTTCACATTATTTATTGCTTTTTTCTTTCTCTCATACAATTCAAAAGAAAAAGGCTAAGCTATAATGTTTACCTCGGGGGGTTACGCTAGCAACGTCGCCCTTCACCAGCGATTCTTCGTTGCCTCCTCTGCCGTACGTCTTGGGGCGGGTTTGACGCCGCTGTCGTGGGCGGCGTCCGCGCCCGGTAGGCGTCCGGTGGGTAGCTTGCCTCTCCAAGGAGCTGGTGCACCAGCATCGTCTCCTGTGAGATGGCCTGGTTCCGGCTCTGGTTCCTTTGCCGCCGGAGAGTCATCTGCCGTTAGGCGGCCGGCTCCTCTCATGGCGGAGGATTTGAGATGCAAGCTTTTTTCGTCTGCTCGCTCCCGTCGTAGGATGGCAGCTTGCAGACGCAAACGGCCTGGTTTCGGGGAGTTGCTGGAGCCGGATGATGATGCTTCTGTTTCTCCGTGGCCGATGGAAACAGAGGATTACATGGTAGAGGCAGATGGGTTGTTGTTCGACGCCCCGGTGGAGTCATGTCCGCCTCCCGTTCAGGATGAACTGGCAGGGGGTGATATGTCTCCTTGGGGTCCCTCGTATTCTGGTGTTGGGTTAGAACCTCCGACTCAGCGACGAGATGCCCTGCTATCAGCCACATCGGAATGTGGCTCTGCAATGGCCAGTAGTCTGTCGCATGTGAGGGACGTGGGCTCGGTGGGGGAAAGTATGCAGGGGGAACTGCGTGCTTTGTTCCCCGAGCTCATGGCGGCGGCGGCGGCAGTCGCAAACGGCGTGCCGCTGCCGCAGCCACTGCCTGCTCCTGTCCCTGATGATCTCATAGGTCATTTATGGCAACGTCGTCCTGTGAGGGAGACAGGCGTTGTCTGCCCATTTTTCCCCTCAATGGAGGCCTACGTCCGTCAGGGACAGGTGGTCTCCCACATCACGGGCCTCACTCCCGCCTACGTGCGAGTCACGAGGGTGGTGGGTCTGGTAGAGGGTATGAAGGAGGGGGTGCCTCGGCTTGATAGGCCGATGGCGGCTCTCCTTTGTCCTGAGGTGGTGTGGGAGCCTTTGCGGAAGCCGGTTCCCCACGGGAAATTGGCGAGGCGGTTGGCCAACTGGAGCGACCAGTCGTTCATCGCCGCGACTCAATCCCTAGCTGCCACGTCTAACATCGCGCAGCTAGCGAGGTTTATGTCCGGGATAATGACGGGCGGTACGGAGCTGACCGAATTACAACATGATCAGCTCGCCCAGGCGGCCGGAGCCATCCTACATCTGATCCAGCTGCAGGCCGTCGCCGCTGGGAAGGTACGCGCCCTGGCCACTCTAGCTCAGCGCCACCTTTGGCTGGAGCAGGCGCGTGTGCCGGAAAAGAAGAGGTTTCCACTACTGACGGCACCCCTCTCCGATGCTGGGCTCTTCGGGTCGGCGTTGCAGCTCATAACTTCAACCTGCAGGGAAATGCAGGAGGAGCGGTCCGTGCTCCAGCCTCATTTCCCCCCGCCCGATGTCGCCGGTGGAGTCAGGCGGAAGGCTCGTCGTCGGGGATCCGCGGCCGAAGCCGCCGCCGCTACCACCGCCACTGCTGGACCTTCGGCGAAGAAGGCCAGGAGGAGAGAGGGCGCCTTGACCACTGTAGCCGGCCCATCCACACTCGGAGGTGACGGTAGGGATCGTCGAGGCCAGGTACCAATCCTTTACCGTCCCTCCGGGGCTCCCCGGGGTGGCAAAACCCGAGCGGCACGTGGCAGGCGTCGCTAGAAGAAGTGACTTTTCCCCCTATTGTTTCCCCTGTTCCCTTCCCCGCCCCACATATGATTTTGTCCAAATAAAAGTCCCTCCTAGGAGGGACTGTATTTTGTTACAAACTGTGTGTTTATTCACTACATATGATGGGGATACGATGTGTGAACCTTCGCTAGTGTGGGTTTGATAGGAGGGCTAGACTTTTAGTCTTTGTTTGGTCGCTACATTACATGTGTGCTTAGCAAGGCCTGTAGCTGACACTCGGTCGAAAGTGTTTTTTCTTCCTCGACCTGAAGACTTATGTTCTTCATATAAAGGTAGAGGTTAGTTGTGTGTTCTGTTGCTTAAACGGTGATATTGAGCCACAACACTGCCGTGTTGGTCTGCAGTAGTGCTCGTGTGTGTAATGGTACCACGGTCTTTTAGACCGCTCTCTCTCTCTCTCTCTCTCTATCAAATCTTCTGTGTTCTTGCAACATAAAACACGGGTGTCATGTTCACATATAAACCTTGGCCTTGTTATAAACCCTGTTCACAGACTTGTCTGTGGCTAGCGTGCGTTGGGCTAGCTTATCCTTGGATATTCGCTGTTCGTTAGCATGCTGGCTACTTAAGGTATCATATGGCTATTGTTGTTGTCGTATTCGAGGGTTGGGCTTGCGAGGGGGTAACCGCATAAACCCCTCCTTCCCTCTTCTGATTGGTCGGGGGGTTTTTGACCCTTTTTTCATTCGGTCCGGCCAAGCTGTTAGGTCAGCTCGGCACAGGGGGAGGGGGGGGGTTTCTCTGACTCTGCACCTATCACGGGCAGTTGAGTTATGGGATTCCCCCATCATAGAATACGTCACTGGGCACGTTTCTATTGGACGATGGCTTCCGTGAGTTTTTTACAGACCCATGTGTGGTTCTCTGTTATTGTCAAGTTGTCGGGGCAGAGCGTAGGAACTTGGTGTTCTGCTACGCTCGATATATGTGTAACTTGAGTCTGTTGGTCACATGGCTCAATGTTACCTTGACTTTTCAATTCATGGCTCACGTGGGAAGTCTCTCTGGAGTAGGCATGTCGGCGTGGTTAGGGCACGGGACTGGTTCTGGTCACGCTGGTCCAGGTCAGTTAACCCGTTTGTCCGCCGGGGATGCAGATCTGCTGTTCTGGTACCCTGAGGGACTTGGGCTTTTTTCAGGGGGAAAAATGCCGGGTCGGCCCGGGTGTCACAAGGTTAGGCGTTATGGAGACCCTTGTTGGGTACATGTTGCACTATCATAAGGGGCTGGTTCTCTTTTCTTCGCTCCTCTCTCACGCATGGCGAAGAGGGGGCTGTTGGGGTGGTCTTTTGGACCTCCTCTGGTAACCCTGTGCTTCCCGAGCCGCCGGGCCCGGTCCGAAGTAAAGTTTCGTTGATACCGTAGGCCTGGGATAACCCTTTTGGAAACTGAAACACTTGTACTGCGGTATAGCTGGTGTATACCCGCAGCTATGGTTAACAGTTGGTTAATATAGTCATTTATGTTTACAATTTATATGCTTATTTTGTATAATAGTAATAATACACTCAATTGCTTTTCAATGTATTTCTTATTTGTTTTATATAAGATATATATTAGTGGCGCACTGTTTTTTCTATTTTATTTGTGCAATTACCACATCTCACGAGAGTTGACACACCTGGTATCCGGTGACGTGTTTCCGCCTTCTCTCTCTTGCATTGGACCATGAACTTGAATGGTAATGGAATTACCTGGCGTTCTAATAAGTAAAGAACAATCCATCACGCCAACGAAACAAGACAATCTTCCAAGAAACTGACAGAAGACATACTACAGTAACGCATCGATGTTCTCATGTACTGGCACGCAGCCAATAAGGTATTGATTGATGGAGATAATAATTGTGGTATATGTTTAGTGACGTTCCGACCATTGGTAATGGACTTGTGATAGTAATAGTATCTTTTGTATGCATTTGTATTTCATACAGATTTTACGGTTTGGATGAGGTTGGATCAAGCTTCTTCATTAATATCAGTCCAAGAAATCAACTTGTGTTTTGCGTCGTGCCGAGGATGTCACAGCAGGGATACCGGTCTATAATTGGTAAACAAATGCTTGTCTCCAGCTTTAAATAATGGTATAACCTTTGCAATTGTAGTGGTAGTAGTAGTAGTTGTGGTGGTAGTTGTGTTAGTAGTGGTGGGGGTGGTAGTTCTGTTCTATGCGTATTAGCTTCCGCTCAGCGTCTATTGCACATATCTCACTCTAGTGCATATGCACTTAATAAAAACTCACAAAATGTACCTTTACATACCAACATCCGTCTGGCCACACCCCCCACCACCTATATAAGCAGGGGTGTGGCCACACACTCACCTCCTTCTTCACTTTCACCACAAGAGAGTGCCTGTATACCAATCACTTGACGAGGTTATTAGCTGAAGAAAGTTGAGTAAAGCGTTCACATTATTTATTGCTTTTTTCTTTCTCTCATACAATTCAAAAGAAAAAGGCTAAGCTATAATGTTTACCTCGGGGGGTTACGCTAGCAACGTCGCCCTTCACCAGCGATTCTTCGTTGCCTCCTCTGCCGTACGTCTTGGGGCGGGTTTGACGCCGCTGTCGTGGGCGGCGTCCGCGCCCGGTAGGCGTCCGGTGGGTAGCTTGCCTCTCCAAGGAGCTGGTGCACCAGCATCGTCTCCTGTGAGATGGCCTGGTTCCGGCTCTGGTTCCTTTGCCGCCGGAGAGTCATCTGCCGTTAGGCGGCCGGCTCCTCTCATGGCGGAGGATTTGAGATGCAAGCTTTTTTCGTCTGCTCGCTCCCGTCGTAGGATGGCAGCTTGCAGACGCAAACGGCCTGGTTTCGGGGAGTTGCTGGAGCCGGATGATGATGCTTCTGTTTCTCCGTGGCCGATGGAAACAGAGGATTACATGGTAGAGGCAGATGGGTTGTTGTTCGACGCCCCGGTGGAGTCATGTCCGCCTCCCGTTCAGGATGAACTGGCAGGGGGTGATATGTCTCCTTGGGGTCCCTCGTATTCTGGTGTTGGGTTAGAACCTCCGACTCAGCGACGAGATGCCCTGCTATCAGCCACATCGGAATGTGGCTCTGCAATGGCCAGTAGTCTGTCGCATGTGAGGGACGTGGGCTCGGTGGGGGAAAGTATGCAGGGGGAACTGCATGCTTTGTTCCCCGAGCTCATGGCGGCGGCGGCGGCAGTCGCAAACGGCGTGCCGCTGCCGCAGCCACTGCCTGCTCCTGTCCCTGATGATCTCATAGGTCATTTATGGCAACGTCGTCCTGTGAGGGAGACAGGCGTTGTCTGCCCATTTTTCCCCTCAATGGAGGCCTACGTCCGTCAGGGACAGGTGGTCTCCCACATCACGGGCCTCACTCCCGCCTACGTGCGAGTCACGAGGGTGGTGGGTCTGGTAGAGGGTATGAAGGAGGGGGTGCCTCGGCTTGATAGGCCGATGGCGGCTCTCCTTTGTCCTGAGGTGGTGTGGGAGCCTTTGCGGAAGCCGGTTCCCCACGGGAAATTGGCGAGGCGGTTGGCCAACTGGAGCGACCAGTCGTTCATCGCCGCGACTCAATCCCTAGCTGCCACGTCTAACATCGCGCAGCTAGCGAGGTTTATGTCCGGGATAATGACGGGCGGTACGGAGCTGACCGAATTACAACATGATCAGCTCGCCCAGGCGGCCGGAGCCATCCTACATCTGATCCAGCTGCAGGCCGTCGCCGCTGGGAAGGTACGCGCCCTGGCCACTCTAGCTCAGCGCCACCTTTGGCTGGAGCAGGCGCGTGTGCCGGAAAAGAAGAGGTTTCCACTACTGACGGCACCCCTCTCCGATGCTGGGCTCTTCGGGTCGGCGTTGCAGCTCATAACTTCAACCTGCAGGGAAATGCAGGAGGAGCGGTCCGTGCTCCAGCCTCATTTCCCCCCGCCCGATGTCGCCGGTGGAGTCAGGCGGAAGGCTCGTCGTCGGGGATCCGCGGCCGAAGCCGCCGCCGCTACCACCGCCACTGCTGGACCTTCGGCGAAGAAGGCCAGGAGGAGAGAGGGCGCCTTGACCACTGTAGCCGGCCCATCCACACTCGGAGGTGACGGTAGGGATCGTCGAGGCCAGGTACCAATCCTTTACCGTCCCTCCGGGGCTCCCCGGGGTGGCAAAACCCGAGCGGCACGTGGCAGGCGTCGCTAGAAGAAGTGACTTTTCCCCCTATTGTTTCCCCTGTTCCCTTCCCCGCCCCACATATGATTTTGTCCAAATAAAAGTCCCTCCTAGGAGGGACTGTATTTTGTTACAAACTGTGTGTTTATTCACTACATATGATGGGGATACGATGTGTGAACCTTCGCTAGTGTGGGTTTGATAGGAGGGCTAGACTTTTAGTCTTTGTTTGGTCGCTACATTACATGTGTGCTTAGCAAGGCCTGTAGCTGACACTCGGTCGAAAGTGTTTTTTCTTCCTCGACCTGAAGACTTATGTTCTTCATATAAAGGTAGAGGTTAGTTGTGTGTTCTGTTGCTTAAACGGTGATATTGAGCCACAACACTGCCGTGTTGGTCTGCAGTAGTGCTCGTGTGTGTAATGGTACCACGGTCTTTTAGACCGCTCTCTCTCTCTCTCTCTCTCTATCAAATCTTCTGTGTTCTTGCAACATAAAACACGGGTGTCATGTTCACATATAAACCTTGGCCTTGTTATAAACCCTGTTCACAGACTTGTCTGTGGCTAGCGTGCGTTGGGCTAGCTTATCCTTGGATATTCGCTGTTCGTTAGCATGCTGGCTACTTAAGGTATCATATGGCTATTGTTGTTGTCGTATTCGAGGGTTGGGCTTGCGAGGGGGTAACCGCATAAACCCCTCCTTCCCTCTTCTGATTGGTCGGGGGGTTTTTGACCCTTTTTTCATTCGGTCCGGCCAAGCTGTTAGGTCAGCTCGGCACAGGGGGAGGGGGGGGGTTTCTCTGACTCTGCACCTATCACGGGCAGTTGAGTTATGGGATTCCCCCATCATAGAATACGTCACTGGGCACGTTTCTATTGGACGATGGCTTCCGTGAGTTTTTTACAGACCCATGTGTGGTTCTCTGTTATTGTCAAGTTGTCGGGGCAGAGCGTAGGAACTTGGTGTTCTGCTACGCTCGATATATGTGTAACTTGAGTCTGTTGGTCACATGGCTCAATGTTACCTTGACTTTTCAATTCATGGCTCACGTGGGAAGTCTCTCTGGAGTAGGCATGTCGGCGTGGTTAGGGCACGGGACTGGTTCTGGTCACGCTGGTCCAGGTCAGTTAACCCGTTTGTCCGCCGGGGATGCAGATCTGCTGTTCTGGTACCCTGAGGGACTTGGGCTTTTTTCAGGGGGAAAAATGCCGGGTCGGCCCGGGTGTCACAAGGTTAGGCGTTATGGAGACCCTTGTTGGGTACATGTTGCACTATCATAAGGGGCTGGTTCTCTTTTCTTCGCTCCTCTCTCACGCATGGCGAAGAGGGGGCTGTTGGGGTGGTCTTTTGGACCTCCTCTGGTAACCCTGTGCTTCCCGAGCCGCCGGGCCCGGTCCGAAGTAAAGTTTCGTTGATACCGTAGGCCTGGGATAACCCTTTTGGAAACTGAAACACTTGTACTGCGGTATAGCTGGTGTATACCCGCAGGTGTGTTTTGGAGTTTTTCTTGAGGGGTTATAGGAACAACCACCGTCTGTACCAAGAGGGTGGTTGATTCCCTGGTATGTTGGGGCAGTGTCAACTCCCGGGTTGCCCGGTTGAGTGTGCCCCTGCACGTTCATGACGTCTGCCAAGAATTTGTCAGCCTTCTCTGCCTCGACCCCTCTGGGTGTTTTTTTTTTAATGGAGGCTTTGTCATGGTGACCAACAACGCCAGCATACGCCCCTTCCGCCGGGGGGGCTGTTTCAGCTGACTCCTTTGGCGCCTGTCTCGTCCGCAGTGCTCCAGGCTCAGGTTACAGCCTGCTGCCTGGTTTCCTTGGTGCGCTGCCTGCTTCCGTTGGTTAACCTTTTTGAATGCTTACGGCCATGCTGACTGCCTGTGTTTCAGAGTCAGTGTGCCAGGCGGTGTGCTATTGGGGGGAAAGGGCCCACTCTTGGAGGGGCCTTATCCGAATACGCTGGCGATGTGGGGGGCGGTGTCACTAAGTGACCGCCTAGTGGGGTCTTGATGCCTGGCGTCATTGACCTCTCCGGGCCCCCTTTTTCCGGGGGATCCAGTCCCTTCAGTGGGTCTGGGTCTTCCTTCGCGCTCCGCTGCTACAGCCTTGCCACGGGGTTGGGTTTGCTCTTGACCCCGTGATTTTGGGGGGATCCGTCTCCCTCCCGTAAGCCTCCAATAGGGGGGGTATCCTCCATTAGGGAGGGTTGGGGGGGCTCGGTCCTCCCCGGTCTGATGGTTGTGGGGGGCCTCAGCGGGGTACATTTGTCGGGCTATGGCTCTCGCTCAGCCTCCCTTGTGCAGTATGATGCTGAGCGAGATCCATAACGAAACAGAACGTAAGGTTATGTATATAACCAAGTTCTGTGAGTTATGGTGACGCTCAGCATCAGACGCCGCTGCGGCCCTTGATCTCGCCTTGTGGTGAAAGTTTGGGAAGGAGGCGAGTAGGTGACCATACATCTGCTTATGAAGGTAAGTGGATGGGGGTGTGGCCAGACGAATGTTGGGATGTAAAGGTACATGGTGGAATTTTTATTCAGTGCTCGTGCAAGAAGTGAAGTACAGTGCAGTATTATGCTGAGCGTCACCATAACTCACAGAACTTGGTTATATACATAACCTTACGTTATAGTTATAGATGTAATAGTGACCACCATTGATAGTATAAAGAACTGGCTAACAGACAACAGGTTGTCACTGCATCTAGGCAACAAGACAGAATCCATATTAATGGGTTCAAAAATAAGGCTAAGCAGGGAGGAACCTCTGGTGAACGATGAGTAATGTCTCTATGCACTTTGTTGATGAAAATAATTGTTTTTAATGCACAAATGAGCATGAATGATGCTTTTTTTTTTATATAAAAGAAAAAACTGAAACAGAATGAACATGAACATGAATGAACTGAAACATGAATACTACTACATGCACTAAGAATGCTCGATGCACTTCTGATGCCATAATGCCACTTGAAACCAGTAACAACAGGGACAACGATGTAAATAAGTCCTGGACTTTTCGTTTGATCCTTGACAAGGCAAATACAAATGTTGATCTGTCAAAGTTGTTATGTTTGATGTCAATAAAATCCACTTTGAGCTGCATTTTATGTATGAAAGATGCTCCATAAATGTACTGTTATTATTATCTGTCTATGCTTAGCTAATACTCAGCTTTTTGTGTTTTTTCACAGAATGAGGTGGGCTGGAGATGTTACTGCCCTCACAGAGACGACACAGGTCAACCCAAGACAGGACATGAGTGACAATGAAAGAGGTATGATTTATGTTTTTGGACTAAAGTGAGCATCATGGAATGTGTGCAGCTTTACAATCATGTCATTGATGAACTGAATATCTCTGTGAACTCTCTCAATATATATATCTCTTCTTGTAAAAAGTACAAAGTCACAGAAGTTGAGTCCGCTAAGTAGTAGTTGCCCTTGAATTTGGAAATAACAGTTGTGCCTCTCTGAGATGTGCATGTCTTCTCCGTCTTTACGCACATAGAAATCTTTTATTGCTGTGGCTGCCTCTGCTACTGTCATGTCCCTTGCTGCAAACGGACATTTCACCTCAAGCAAGCCTGTTTGACCATTGTCACATATTATAGCATCTGGTGTTGCCCCAAGAAAGGGGAGATCTGGTTGCAGGAGGAGGCCAGAGCTATGAACATGCCTATCTGGAAATGTCTCCTGGTACAGCTGCTTGGCTTTTGACTCATTGGCAGAGCCATAGGTTGTTGCAGTAGCAGTGAAGGGCTTGGGGTAATATGTGGACTGTATGAAGGCATCTGACATTTTCTTTCTCTTTAGTATCTTGCCAAATTCTGATGCAGTCAGCCTGCCCTCTCGCTCCTTGTGCCACAGTGGAGCCTGCCCCGTCGTTTGCAGTTGTAGTTGTCTTGCTTCCTCCAGATCAAAGCTCTGGATGTGCTGTGGTGTTGGTATGCCTATGTCTGGAGAGAGGGGCATGGGGATGGTCTTGGTACAGTGAGAGGATACAGGCAGGGATGTTGTTGGGTTGGTCTGTGGGAGCTGCAACAGTGGGAGCTGCAGCAAAAGAAAAAATAAATAGATTAGAAATAATTTGTCTCCTTATCCCTCTCCTCTCATTTCTTTCTCCCCTCATTCACCTCTCCCCCTCATCCCTCTCCACTTATCCATCACCCCTCTCTCCTCCCCTCTTACTCCTCTCTCTTCTCTAAGAAGGTCAGGGTGTGGAGGAAGGAGCCTCCAGATGAGGACTTGAAATAAACATCCCACCCTTCGTCAGAGGAAAAAGGCAGATGCCCAAAAAGTGGCTGCACACAGGATACATGTTGAACGTGCTATATCAAAGATAAAGAAATAAAAAATGGTGTCGGAGAGGATCCCTAATATAAGGTTGACAAACATCAACCAGATCTGGTATGTTGTGAGTATGCTGTCTAACTTCCAGCCTTGCATCCTCAAGAATACCATTACCTGATAGCTCAAGCCACATCCAATGGGGTAGTTTTTTCCACCTACTGCTACCAGTATAGGGGTCTGGTTAACGATGTAGCGATAACGATTATAGGTGTGCCTCTCATTCCTCTCAGTGTCTCATATATTTCCTCAATGATTCCTGACTCTTTCCTAAAGGCAGAAAGATACATGTTACTGTTTTTTTTTGTGACCAACTTTTTATTTTGTCTTTTTTTTTTTTTTTTAACAAGTTCAGAGGAAAGAGACATTCACATCAGCATTTCATATTAATTCACACAGTGGCATAAAAAGTGTCTTTTCAGTATATAGATTGTCCGTCAGTATATTCATATACTGTGTCAAGTTACAAGTGTTCAACCTAGTGGAGTACTGATTTTACCTTATGGGCCGCAGTAAGTAATATTTGGATCGATTCTGTCCTTGCTCCCTGTGCTCTAGCACTGGATGCCTCTAATCTCAAAACTTCGTAGAAGGACAGTTTCCAATGGTAAATATTGAGACTATGAGGTGGTTTCCATCTCATTACGAGCATTTTCTTTGATGCCGTTAAACCGGCCAGAAACACTCTCTTTTTGTGAGGTGTTAATTTTAGAGATTAATCATCATTTAAAAATAAAATGTGTGGCAAACAAGGTATGTTTATCTCCGTTATATTAGTGAGAAATAATGCAACCTTGGCCCAAAAAGCTAGTACTCCTGGACATTCCCACATCATATGTATGTATGTTCCTATGACTTTTTGCGGACATAAAGCACATACATGTTACTGTTAACTGTGTTAGAAATGTATCGGCTGTTGTGCCTAGGCTATTTTTTTTTCAATAAACTGTGAAGGAGCATCATTTTGCCTTTATTACCAAATGTATGTGTTTTTATTGTGCTTTGAAACTACCTGTTAGGAGTGTAGGTAGGGATCACTGGTCTCCTTTTGCGGTTCAGTTTGGCTTTTGCCACGACTGCAGAGGTTATAGGCTGGCCTGCTATATTTTTCCCTCTGGGTTTATGCCCTGCTGTGGCCGACTGGCACAGGAGGTGTCATAATTTTGGGCACGAGAAATGTCTAAAGTGTACATGAGCCCAATGATGTGTGCACAGTACCCTGGTGCCCTATGATTTCAACAGAAATGAGAAGGGGAGAAAAGAAATAGACTGTTTGAGAACACTGCTCGTACTAGCTGCTACTTGAATATCACTAACATTACATAAATGACACAGCTGTCCGGTCTAGCTACTGGCCTACACAGTGGCTTTGACATGCAAATCCAATGTCTGCCTGACTTTAGCCCTGCCCCACCCACTCAGTATACCGGTGAGTGAGAGAGCTGGTATACTGCGTTGGACCACTAAATTAAACTAAAATGTATCAGCAATAGTAGTAATCATGGAGGTCTAAGGTAATAATGTGTTAGAAATTACTTACCCTGCAATACACGAACAACACTGCTCCATCATGATGGTGTTGTCATCAGCAATATTGATACAGAGCATGTTTCTCACTTTTCAGCTGCGAGTGGTAGCATTTGGCCTCGATTCAAATTTTTTCTGTAAATGTTTATCTCATGAACATACTTTTCCACTGCGTATTGTAACCCTCTCTGTCTGCTTCTAGACGAGATATTTGTGTCATCTTTAAAAAAACAGGTCTAGCTGTGGTAAATCTGACAATTGAACTTAATGTCCTCCCGCTGCCATAGTCATTCACGGTCGGCTAGCTTGTCCGAGTTTCCAAAGGGGGCGTGGTTTAGCGACAGGTCTATTGCCTCATGGGTCGGCAGGTGTGTGGGCTTGATTGCACCTGATGCAGTGCAGCTGTGCCTATGGCCATGTGGAGTCTATTTAACACTTTGATCGCCATGGGTTAAATTCATAATTTACCATCCCTTGCCAGCTCTATTTGTCTATGGAGAAGTTCCCCTTCTTTGCAGGGCTATAACTTTTTAAATTCTATTGCTAAATTGCCATTATCATGGCCCATTCAATGTCCTATATGTATTGTTCAGGGTGTAGCAACGTTAAACTTTTTCATTCACATATTCATACTAAAATATTGTCTAAAGTATAAGTATGTTTTTATCGTTTTCTGCAGCTTTATCCAGAACTTGATTTATAGCTCCAAATGCATTATATTGATGATGAAATACAGTTTGATAGCAATCGGCGCGAGATGAAAAATTTCAACTGGACGTACTTCTAGAATGATCTACGTATGATCTGATGATGACCGGATGGGCGGGGGATCGTTTATAATTCCGTGGGCAGCGTTAGATAATTCATCCAGAGTGGGTCATATGTTCATCATAGCAGTTTATATGGAATACGTTAGAAAATAACGCTGAATCTTACCGTATGTTCCTCGCGCCGTTGGACGATCAGCGTGGAGTAGACCGTTTTCGATTATGGGATGTTGATCCTGATGAACCATTTCCAGGTTGTATAATACTATATACGTCCAAATAACGTTGTTTATTGAGTTGGGGCGAGCGATTGATCATCCAGTGTGTTGAGATGGAGTCCGGCTACCGATCGCGAGTGCCCGGAGCACATATGGATGAGCACTTCCTGTTTGTCTGGTGCCGATCGGCCACCAGATGGCGCTCTCGAACCGTTAGACAGTTGAGTGGAGCTCACCAGTACATCTCAGGGCTCCGGAGGGGAAATATGATTTCGATCACAGATTTTTTAAATATTGACATCAAAGACGAGTTACGGCGTCTTCGGCAGAATGAGCATGGCTAGGAATGACGTCTTAACTCGTCCCCGGCGATCATAGTGTTAAGTTTGGAGATCGCAGTGTCAACTGCTTTTTCATTTTCTTGTGCTGGCTATACTTTTGGTCAGGCTTCTTATATTTAAGTGTAGTGCTGCCTTATTCAGCATTTAGCCTTCTTTTGTAGCTATACTCGTTTTCGTCTACTGGCTTAGTTTACACTTTATTTTATAAAGGCTGAGTCCTTTATGGTAGTGTTTTCTTTTGTTCTTTTGGAACTGCCCTTTGCACATAAACTCCCTTGGTGGAGGTTTATTGTTTTATGTTTGCAATATAAACTCTGTTTTTAGGAGTTGCCTTTGTGGCTTATTTATTTTCTCTACAATACTTCTTTAATGAGTGTCGTCCTGTTTTTTTGGACATTACTTATTTTCTTGAATACTCACTTTGAGGCTTCCACCTGTAAAGGTTGTTTTGTGTTGTTTATTTTTCCCCTTCTCCTAAAACGTCTGCGTAAGCAGTTAGTGGTTATTCGTTTTACGTATAACTTTAAGAGTTCCTATTATCTGCTCATGACCCACACACACACACACCCACAGCCCTCACAGGAGGATCCTGAGTTGTAGGCGGAGGGGTAGGGGGTTTCAATTCTTGTTGGATTGGGACGGGTACGGGGTAGAGGAGCGTTCTTGGGTGCCTCAAAAGGATATCCTAGACCCCAACCTTAGATCCGGTGGCTGCATCTCGAGGCCCCTAGGTGAACGTCGGGTGCCGTTCGTCGGGGGGAGGTACTGTAATGTTCTGGGTTCTCTGGTCTTGTTAGACCTGAGAGCCTGGCTACCATTCTGTCACCTGTCACTTTCCCTCTCTTATTGCATTATTGTTTGTCACCTGTGATTGGCTGTCACTCTGTGGAACGTGTGGAATGTCGGGAATGCTGACCTTAAGTAACGTTAGGTTATGTATATAACCAAGTTCTGTTAATACTAGTGACGCTCAGCGTCTATTGCATATATCTCGCTTCAGCGTATATACACTGAATAAATTTCAAAATGTACCTTTACATGCCAGCATTCATCTGGCCACACCCCCATCCGCTTACCTACATAAGCAGGGATGGGACCACACACTCATCTCCTTCCCAACAAATTTCACCACAATGAAAAATCAAGGGCTGCAGCGGCGTCTAGACGCTGAGCGTCACTAGTATTAACAGAACTTGGTTATATACATAACCTAACGTTCTGTGTCATACTAGCTCCCGCTCAGCGTCTATTGCATAACAGGAGCTGAGCGGGAGCTAGAAGCTCGACAAATGAACCCCGCTGAGGCCCCCCACAACCATCAGAACAGGGAGGGCCGAGCCCCCCCGGACCCCCCCTAATGGAGGGCACCCCCCCTATTGGAGGTCCCCGGGAGGGCGACGGACCCGACCGTGCGAAGAGGCACTCAAGCAACTCAACGCACAGGGTGAGCAGACCGTGGCCTGACCCCACGACTACACACACGCAAAACCCGCATGCCACCCGGGAACGAACGGAGGGAACAACCTCGTTACTGCCCCCAGAATCACGGGGTCAAGGGCAAACCCAACCCGTGGCAAGGCCGTAGCAGCGGAGCGCGAAGGAAGGCCCAGACCCACCAAAGGGACTGGACCCCCTGGAATGGGGGCCCGGAGAAGTCCATGATGCCAGCATCAAGACCCCACCAGGTGGGCACTCAGTGACCCCGCCCCCCACATCGCCAGCGTATTCGGACAAAGGCCCCTCAGCCGAGCGGGCCCTGTCCCCCCTAATAATAGTACACCGCCTGGCACACTGACCCTGCAGAACAGGCAGTCAGCATGGCCGCAAGCACACAAAAGGTTAACCAACGGAAGCAGGCAGCGCACCGGGGAAAACCAGGCAACAGGCTGTTAACCCGAGCCTGGAGACTGCGGACGAGACAGGCGCCAGAGGGGACAGCTGAACACAGCCGCCCCGGCGGAAGGGGCGCATGCTGGCGTTGTTGCATGACCAAGCCTCCATTTAAAAAAAAAAACCACCCAGAGGGGTTGAGGCAGAGAAGGCTGACACGATTGGCAGACGTCATGAACGTGCAGGGGCACCCTCAACCGGTTAACCCGGGAGTTGACACTGCTCCAACACACCAGAGAACCAACCACCTAGTCGTTACCCTATGCGGTGGTTGGTCCCATAACCCCTCAGGAAAAAACTCCAAAACATACCTGCGGCACTACCGCAGTACCCGTGTTCCAGTTTCCAACAGGGTTATCCCGAGCCTACGGGTCAACGAAAACATTACTTCGGACCGGGCCCGGTGATACGGGGAGCACAGGGTCCCCCGAGGAGGTCAAAGACCACCCCAACAGGCCCCTCTTCGCCATGCGTGAGAGAGGAGCGAAAAGAATGGAGAACCAGCCCCAAGCACACCGTACTTGGTATTCCCAGGCGGTCTCCCAACCAAGTACTAACCAGGACCAACCTGTGTAACGGCCGAGATCTGACGAGATCGAGCGTGTACAGGTTGGCATGGCCGTAAGCCATTACGACAGTGCTGAGTACAAAATGTACCCAACCAGGGTCTCCATAGCGCTTAACCCTGTGACACCCGGACCGACCTGGCATTTTTCCCCCTGAAAAAAGCCCAAGTCCCTCAGGGTACCAGAACAGCAGATCTGCATCCCCGGCGGACAACGGGTTTAACTGATCCGGACCAGTGTGACCAGAACCAGTCCCGTGCCCTAACCACGCCGACATGCCTACTCCAGGAGAAGGGGCAGATATGCGTGTTGATCTTAAACATGAAAAGAAGGCGCTACCCAGACGTTCGGGGCGAACCGCGCCCGGTGGCCCACCCCCAGGGCGTGAGACCCCTCTACATATGTTCAGATCCATGTGTGTGTGATACTTCCTAACTCCAACTCTTTTTAATAGAAAAGAAGGAAGCACCAACTGTATGTATCCCAGTCTACACCACCGGGGGTAAATTTTTTTCACATTTTTACATCCCACCACACTCCCATAGGAAGGAGACGGAAATCCCCAGAGAGACTTCCCACGCAAGCTGTACAGATTGAAAAGAATATATTGCACCTTGAGCCATGTAAAAGATTGGTTTTAGGGCTCTCCGGGGAGGAGGCACTGAACCCATACACACTCAATAATCGAATTGAATCGAATACACACACAATTGAGTAGGACTCCTTCTTGAGGTTCCACTCACCTTGACAATCTGAGGAGGAGGCTCTGTACTCCGAAGGAGGCTCCCTCACATGGAAGGAGTGTCCCAACTCACAGAAGGCCCGAATAGGAGCTTCGTGAGGAGGAGCCCTGACCACCCCCCGAAACAGATCCATCACATGGACCTGAACAGCACACGGAAGTCCTACCAACAGAGACGCGCACATTGACGTACTCTATGGCGGGGGAATTTCTGCGGTGCACACGCCCAATATTCCAGGGTGTGGGACCAGGAAACCCCCCCCCCCCTTCCCCCCTCACCCTGTAACGTGCCGAACCGCAACGTGACAGGAACCTTGAAGGACAGGTGGGTTTACCCCTGACCAACAGAAAAAAGGGGGAGGAAAGGTTACCAGTTCACCCCTTTAGGACCCCACACCCATGATACGACATAATGACAAAAAGAGAGTATGACACAGTCATAGTCAGCTCCATGAAGCGTCTAACAGCTTCACACAGCGCATGTGCTAACCTGCTATCTGATTTTTACTAAGGAAAAAACACAGAATAGAGAGCGCTCTCCAAGAGCCCCGGTACCAAACTTACACATGTGCTTCTGTGGCCAGCCCAACCCAGTTGTAGGTCACATGACACACACAACCCATCATCACCTACAAAAAATGGCAAAAAACACTCTACAGAGGAACGCCGTTTTTCATAATGAGAGAATACATAATTCTCGATTAGTATCGGCCACAGGCCTTGCTAAGCACACACGAAAAGCGACCAAACAATCTTTTCTTTTAGGAAAATAAAGTTTCTCAAGCAGTTTTAGCACAACCTCAGCAATCAAGCCAAGGGTTACATCGTATCCCTACCACACAGTGACACAATGTAGTGTAACAACATGTCTGAGAGGAGGATGAAGAAGTCCCCAGGGAACCGGGGGGAAACACAACCCTCCTACTTTACCCTTAATACGGCCAGTTAAAACAGGAAAACCTGTTAATATGTGAACACACTGTTCATTGTCATTACAGGCTGAGAAAAGAATCATTCTTTACTCATATGTCACTAAGCATAGCTTTATAGGTTAGTTTAACCCCCTTAGTTGTGAGTACACGGTACATAAACACACATGATGTTTCTCAACACAACAAACCAGATCATTTTCACATCTGTAACAAACAACCCGATTTGCATGGAGAAGCTAAATACCAGTGACAAGACAATTCACACATAACTCGCATCGTATCCTAAATGTAGTGCAGCAACACTCGTTTTGGAAAACATCGTTATTTACAAAACATTTAGAAGGGAAAGCAAGAAGAAGTGTTCAAGGTCTGGTCAGGCCTTGCCTACCTTGAGCGCAGATCAAGCGAAACTGCAGTCTCTAACAAGGCACCGTAGTAAACACAGCCGTGCTGTGTTGTCGACCTGGGCAGCGTCGCCGCTCCATCCCGCCGCTACGGTCCTCCTTGTTGACGCAGTCCTTGCCGGCCTGGCTCAGGGCAGGTTCGACGAACATCCTCTGTCAAAGATGACGTCATAGTCAAGAGTGTTAAAACATGTTATAGTCACAGCACGTTCAACAGTGTAGCATTAAGCTAACGGCCGCCCTCGGCCGATAGCAGCAAGCTAACGTTTCCTAGCCTAGCCTAGGTAGGCCACAACTAGTACGCAAGCTAACGTTTCCTAGCCTAGTGATCACAACAGGCTAGCGCCGCAGCTAACAGCTGACTGGCTAACAGCTGACTGGCTAACAGTAGGCCACCACTAGCACGTAAGCTAAGCAGCTATCACCTGAACTTGTACACAATGATATAACAATCACTCAGACAGGCCGCCGTTCTGAAACCCTCCTCACTTTTTAAGAGAAAAGAGAAACAAGATGTTAACACAGTTTTACAACAGTGATTTTACCAACACCCGGCGGGGCCAGCACAATTCCCATCTGGGCTGTAGCTGACTTGAACACAGATCTTCCACTAACGAACATCCATGCCCATATTTCCTCGTGAGGGAATACTCTCATTTGTATATGAAAGACGGGGCCTCACGGTGACAGAGAAACATCCACTCGTCCAGAAAACACAGGGATCACCAGTGTTACTGGTCGTGGCCCACTAGTTAACTATAATGGGCTTCAGACCAAGGTCTTCCGCTGTTGCCTAAGAGGCTGAACAAAAGACCTTAATCTGGGGCCGGTGTTCATAAACATTGTCAGCTAGCCCCCATAGCACTAACAGACAAGTGGAGCTTGCAAGCAAAACATTACTCACCAACCTGGAACCACCGCTTCTCACAACAGCGGCGCGTCCTACAGTCCAGCTGTGCTGAAAGGTTTTACCGCAACCAGCCACAGCAAGGAACTGCAGTTGGGAGGCATGCAGCGGCGCGCTCCCAATACGAAAACCGGTGGAGGATTTTTAGAATGATCATCATCTTCCAGACACTCCAGTACGAAGACAATATCGCCGTATTTTCTCGAAAATAGTGAGAGAGAAAATAAAGATATGATGTCAACGTATCTCCTTGTTCTTCCTTTCCTCAGAGTAAATATTTTTCTCCACGTCAAGTGGGCATGTGAGCAGCACTTAGCTTGTGATGAAATTTGAGAAGGAGATGAGTGTGTGGTCCCATCCCTGCTTATGTAGGTAAGCAGATGGGGGTGTGGCCAGATGAATGCTGGCATGTAAAGGTACATTTTGAAATGTATTCAGTGTATATACGCTGAAGCGAGATATATGCAATAGACGCTGAGCGGGAGCTAGTATGACACAGAACTCTTGTTTTCTTCTGTTCCTCGTCGGCTCTTCACCATTCTCAGACCCAGTTCTCGACGGTACCAGGACTAGTGCGGCGGTACTTGTTCCTTGCCTTGTTTCCTATTACTTAGTTTATATTTATTTGTGTTTCTCTTAGTTGACGTCCTACGTCTGCCTGTTTTCCTGCCTGCTCTGAATTCTACTATTAAAGAGGATTCAATTGTACAAAGAGCTATACCACCTCTCCGTCGAATTACTTGCCACCACAACTGGAACTCAAATATCTCTTACCTTCGTAACACCTGGTGATACTAAATCCAAATTGAACATGTGCATTTCAAATATAAGATTTGGCACAATCCATAAATGTCTGAATTGGCTATAATAAGAAAGGGATAATGTATAGCTACAAGGTCATTGTCGCAAAATAATTGACCGACACTGCGTTCTAAACACAGTGAAGGTAAATTATTTTGCGACAATGACCGAGTATAGCTATACATTATCCCGCTTATTACAGGGCTAACTTACTAACAATATACGTAATTCATTTTACACCATCGACAAGACGAGATCAAATCAATGCAGACACAGTTGTTCTGTTGCTCCTCTAATAATAATAATAATAATGGATTGGATTTATATAGCGCTCTTCTCTGACTCAGAGCGCTTCACAGAGTCCATTATTCGTTCATACACAGTCATACCGGTGGTGGTAAGCTACAATTGCAGCCAGAGCTGCCCTGAGGCAGACTCACGGAAGCGTGGCGAATAATCAACGCCTACGGCCCCTCCGACCACCACCAACATTCATTCACATGCATACACATTCATACGAGGCAAGTAGGTTAAGTGTCTTGCCCAAGGACACAACGGCAATGGGATGGACATGGGCTTGAGCGGGATTCGAACCACCAACCCTTCGATCATTGGACGCCCCGCTCTACCCCTGAGCCACGCCGCCCCACATCCTCTGTCATCGGCAGGTGTGTGGACTTGATTGCACCTGATGTAGTGCAGCTGTGCATATGGTAAAGCTTAGCTTTCGTGACTGCAATCAAAATGCTTGATTGTGATTGGTCAATTGCCCCTAGCAGCGGTCATTATTGCGCGTTGCCCCTAGCAGCTGTGAATTATCGAGAAATAATTTATCGCTGCTAGGGGCAACGGAGCGCTATTGACCAATCACAATCAAGCATTTTGGCGAATGTTAAAATGCCATGTAATAAGGTAATATATAAGCCTGCTATTCTATATTCTATAATAATATTTTAAATTTCATTGGTCCGGATGGGAGAATTCAGTACTGTATCTACAAAACCTTCTGTTTAATCATCTTCCCTTTATTAATTTCCTTAGATTTTTTGTACACATGATCTCAAGAAAGTACTGAACGGTGGTCGTTTTGTCTGGCCATTATTAGCATGGTGTTATTCACTCTCAAAGATGCAAAGAAAAATCATAATTCATATTCTCCTTTGTTTCATCACAATTTAAGCAAGCCTAGTAATAGACACAATATTTCTGACACTGGGAATACATTCACTGAGGTCCATAGATGTCCCTAGATACCAAGAATATGCAAATTTTTTTTCAGTCGATCCAGTCGATCATAATGATCATGATCATACTACGGAGCGCTCACTGCGTTCAAGAGAAAGAGAGGTAGAGAGAGGGAGAGAGGAGACTCATTACGCGTGCGGCGCGAGTCTCGGAGCGTACTGTGCGCGTCAGAGCTTCGGCGAAACCACAAACGTACGAATATTTAACTATTAACTACAACTATCACCATTGCCATCAATCAATATATGATCACAGTCAATGCAGCCAGGTTTCCAATAGCGCCTACACAAACACGCACGCCCAGATCTCTCTCTCTCTCTCTCTCTCTCTCTCTCTCTCTCTCTCTCTCTCTCTCTCTCTCTCTCTCTCTCTCTCTCTCTCTCTCTCTCTCTCTCTCTCTCTCTCTCTCTCTCGTGCACTAAATTAAACATATGATTTACCATCAGAAGAGTTGAAGGGGGCGAGACATTCAGCTGTCCACAAGCCTTAATCCACTTAAAAAAAAATTTAATAAGTGTTTCATATATCCTTTACTCCAGTAACAGTCCATTGGCATGTTGTATCTGTCCCTGTCGTTTTAAAAAGCAGGAATGGAAAGCAAAATATGGCATTTACATGACTGCATCGCCATATAGCTTCTTGTTAGCCAACAACACTTCTTACCAAACAGCTAAAACGACAGAGTATATTGTCTTCCTCTGTCTGTTGATTGTTTTTTAATTGAGATATCAGGCTGATAAGGTCCAAACTCTTTCACTCTGAGTTTTTCTTGCAGTCTTCGTCTCTCAAAATGTATTGTTTTGAGGGATTTAACTCAATTTTCTGCCTCCATCATCCATGGTAGCTAGCAAGCTAGCTAATTCTCTGTTCTGTCTGACGAGGGAGTGACGAACACACCAGTGACTCTGCTTCTCCGTTCTGTCTGATGAGGGAGTGATGAACACACCAGTGACTCTGCTTCTCCATTCTGTCTGATGAGGGAGTGACGAACCCACCAGTGACTCTGTCTGATGAGGGAGTGACGAACACACCAGTGACTCTGCTTGTAACTGAGGGGTTACAATACCCTGACTGTATTAAAGATTGTGATATATTAAACCACTACTAGTTATGTACTTTAATTACTGGCCATACAGTACATGAATATATATGATGAACACCCACACAAGAATACGGCATTGACACATAAAGTTCTATTGGAGGGTTATTTATTATTATTAAGCAACGTTAGGTTACAGATTGAGAATTAGGCTCGCGCTTGTATGGCGAAGAACATACGTAAAGTCAGTCAAGAGCATAAGTCAATGAGAATAGTAGGAATACTAGGATGGGTCTAAGCTGACGCCACCTGTGGTATAGCAATTATATGGGCCACACCGGTACCAGCTGGAGACACTGGGGGGTTCCCTCCGGGGTGTAAGGCCGGTAGGGGTAGAGGAATGTTCGGGTACAAAGTCTGGGTCAACGAGGAATAACGAGGCTCCAGATACAGGAGCCGGTGCATGTACTCCCTTGATCAGCAGACAAAGCAACAGTTGTAATCCAATATGCTCGATAGCATTGACGACAGCTAGCCAGCCCCTTCCAAGAGGCGGGCCCGAGTGGTGATCCTCACGGGGGTAAATCCCAAACGACAGTGGAATCAACGGTGCTCTTCTCCAGTGGTCACGGTCCCAAAGCAATATAATCCAACCAGAAATGGTTCTGCATTCGCCGGTGTAGATTCTCCTGTGTACATATCCAACGGTTCTCGCCTAGGACTCCTCGGGTGTGGGCACGGATTTAGGCCGCACAGCCTGGATAAGTGCACTAGCTAAATACACGACGAACCGATGGTAATGCTGGTCACTGAAGAACTGTAGCCGCACGATACACTATAAATGATCGACTATTACTTCACATTAGATTAAGTCGAACTCAACGTTACTGCGTTAAACTCTGACACTTTAGCATTCTATTCGCACGCGGTTCTCAATGCTCTATTTAGATGCAAGGTTGCTCACTTCACTGCACGTTGACTCGTGGTGAAGGCATTAAGGTTTTGGTAAGACTACTGCTGTTTACACCTGCGCCGTATTTATACGTAAGGTGAATATCTAGTGCCAACCTCAGTTCTTGTCTCGTATTACTACGCAGACTCTGGGCATGTACCGACATGCCCGGAGTTGCCTTTGAACTTGCCGTTGGGGGCTTGGTCGTTGGCGCCTGGGGTCGCTGTCCAATAGGAGAGCGAATATTACTCTGGTTTGTACACAGGTAAAGGGATATTCCGTGTATATATACAAATAATATACAAGGTATATCAAACGATACAAATATATATTCAGTTTAATCTGACCCTTTGCAACAGCCGCCTCCTAATTAGTCCGCACCTAATTAGTTAAAGCGAAGGCAGATTAATAGTCCTGTCAACTACTCAATGTCTGTTGTGGGGAGTAGGGCAATCTACAAAGTCAGTGGGTCATGATCGTCATCAGGGAGCCTTGGCAACTCTATCAGCCTCGCCACGGGTCGGGTGTAGGTCCGTCCCTGGACAATAACTTCTGCCGCTCTGACCTTTCCGTCGGCACCAGTGATCACTTTGCTTACGCGGCCGGCCGGCCACGCAGCTCGGGGTAGTGACTGGTCTATGATCATAACGACTGTGTCCACTTTTAAGTTGTCCCTGTCCTTGACCCGCTTCTGACGGGCTGGAAGGGATAGTAGGGAGCTTAGGAGGAAGCGGGCCTGAGACTGGTTGATCTGTGCTTGGCTGTGTCTCCACCTCCCCCGTCTGTTCCTCTTGTTTGGTCTGTACCCCGTCTGAGGAGGGGCCGGTTCCGGCCGCCCCATCAAGAAGTCGCTTGGGGTGCTGGTTTCGAGGTCAGCTACGTCGCTTGGAGCGCAGCTGAGGGGGGTGGAGTTCGGAACTCCCTCTTCTTGGGCTCACGGTTCTCTCACAGGCCTCTCGTCTAATGTCAATAGCCTCTCAACGGGCTGTACGAGAGAGTGGCCGGTGTCGCTCACTTTTGTGTGCAGGCAGCGTGTAGACGTGGGTTGACTGTCAAGTCCGTAGAGGGGGCCCTGGAGCGTCCACCCCAGTCGGGTCTGAACCGCGACTGGGCATCCTTTGGGTCCGATGTGGGCCACCTCAATTGGGAGAATGAGGTCCGCGTGGTCGGAGCCTATGAGCAGGGTCGGTGTGGCGCCGTCGATGAGCGGTATAGTTAGTTGACGTAGGTGCACGTACTTCGCCATCAGCTGTGGGATGGGGTAGGTGTACTGTGACTGGCCTATGTCGTGGCTGGTGAAGACGTTGGTGATGCTATACTGCTTCTCGGGCTGCTCGACCGCTGCTATCGTGAAGGAGACATTTTCACCCTTTATGGTCTTCCGGTCTCTTCTAATGGTACGGATTGTCATTGTTTCTTTGGCACCCCGCAGGCCCAACTGGACTGCGGCGGAAGCGAGGAGGAGAGTCTTTTCAGACCCATCGTCTAGGACGGCGTAAGTGTCCAGGACCTTGTCCTCGTAACTCAGGAGCACTCTGACCACTTTGATGAGCACTCAGGGGCTCCCGCTATGCTGGTCTATGTGGAGCACTCCTGTTGGTGGGTTGCCTTGGATCTTCTGTAGTGGTGCCGACTCGCGGTAGTCCGAGTAGCACCGTGACTCCCAGTGTCTGCTGTAGCAGTCAGGACACCAGGGGGCGGTCTTATGGATCTTCTGTAGTGGTGCCACCGCCTCGGCTTGATACATCACCGTGACGGGCCTACTTGGTTGTCCTGGCGGACGCTTGTTGCTGTCGTGCAGGACCTCCAGGTGGGCGCCGTCGCACTTGCTGCATCTCTTCTTTAGGCGGCACTCAGCTGCCATATGGCTGCGCGCGCAGCGGAAGCAGCGGCGGTTGGCTTTGATCCACTGACTCACCTCGTCAGCGGTCAGCTTCTTGAAAGTGTCACATTGAGACAGCCAATGTTCCTCTTCACAGTACTGGCATACAATCTTCCACTCCCCCTTGGTCGGGGGGGTGCTGTGGTTCTTGTGCTGCGGCACTGACTCGGCCTGGTGCATAACGGTCACTGACCGGCGGTTATCATTAGATCTCCGAGGTCCATCTCTTGGGCTTGGTCCACTCCACACGAACGTGTCCAGTCGTAGGCTGCTGACTTCCCTTGCGAGGAAGGCGGCCAGGTCTAGGAGGGATGGCTCGGGACCGTCGGGATCACGGTGGTCTCTCTGCCGCCGAAAGCGCTCTTGGCGGGCTGGAGGGAGCTTCTCCAATATTCGTTCCACATTAGAGTTAGCATATAGTTCATATCTCCCTTTCTCCTTTTGGGACCCCAGCATCCCTACCAGGGATTGTACCTTGATAGAGAGGTCATCCAATGCTCTATTGTCTTTGGCTGGGGGGAGGCGGTCGATATCTCTTATTTCTTGTATCACGTAGTCCCATATGCGTCCATAACGCTGGTCGAGGGCCACTAGAGCCGCGGAGTATGGGGTGCTTGAGTTGGAATATGCCAGCGCTATATTATGCGCTCTGGGCACCTTGAGATGCTTGAGGAGGATGGCATATTTGTACGACTCATCAGGGACGTCGGACATCATAGTCTCCAAGCACATCCGTAATTCCGTGTACTGTGCTCTGTCCTCGTGCGTAAAGTCTGGGAACGTCGGTGTGCCAAGGTACGATGCCATGGATGGCTGGCACATTGGTGAGCGTAGGGGAAGAGGCCTCCTGGGCGAGTCTCCCCGTACGTGTTGTCGTGGGTTGGTACTTGGTGGGTACCAGAGGCCGGGTACCCAGGTGCTGTTCCTCGGTGCTGACTGTACGTCAAACTCACCCGTGAGTTGGGTCGGGGGTTTGTAGTGCAGTGACTCGGGGCTGACATCGGGGCTGTACTGGGCCTCCTGGTCCGGAGTACGTTGCTGCTGGTGGGCTTGACTTTCCTCCTCTTCCTCTTCCTCTTCTAGGTCCTGGAGTCTTCTAGTCAGTCTCTCGGCTACGTAGGCCGGTTCTTCCCGGTGGCTGGGTCTCGTATGGACCGGTCGGGGAGGGGGGTCGGAGACGTAGACAGGATCCTCCTGTTGACCGGGTCCCGGGTCGCTTCGTCGGGTAGGGGAAGGTGCCCTAGACCCTTGTCGTGATGATCTCCGGGAGCTCCGTGCGGAGAGAGGGGGTGTCGCCCTGGCAATCAATTGTTCTATCATCTGCGCCTGCAGCCGGTCGCGCTCTGCTTCGCGCTGGGCATGGGCGGCGTCGCGCTCTGCTTCGCGCTGGGCATTGGCGGCGTCGCGCTGTGCATTGGCGGCGTCGCGCTGTGCTTCGCGCTGGGCATTGGCGCCGTCGCGCTGTGCATTGGCGGCGTCGCGCTGTGCATTGGCGCGGTCTCTTTCAATGTTCTCTTCCGTCTGAAGGTGTCTCTCCTCCAGTCTTATGCGGTCGTCTTCACTCCTTTGTTGCGCCTGGAAGCGCTCTCGTTCGGTTGCAGAGTGTTCGCGTTCACTAAGGGCTTGCGCTTGGAGTTGCGCGTGAAGGCGCTCTCGTTCCGCTGCAGATTGTTCGCGCTCGCTTGCTTGTTGCGCCTGGAGGCGCTCTCGTTGTTCGCGCTCGCTCATCTGTTGAGCCTGAAGGCGCTCTCTTTCCATGGCAGAGTGTTCGCGCTCACTAAGGGCTTGCGCTTGGAGTTGCGCGTGGAGGCGCTCTCTTTCCATGGCGGAGTGTTCGCGCTCACTAAGCATCTTTGCTTGAAGTCGATCGCGTTCGGTGGAGGCTGTCAGGGTGGCGATGAAGGCTTGCGCCAGTATCTGGTCCGCCTCGCTGGGGGATGACACTGACGGAGGTGATCGGCTTCTGACAGTGCTCGTTGGAGATCTGTTCTCCTGGCGCGCCCCGAGGTCCATCTCCTGGGCGCGCTTCTCTTCTGGTCGTGTGTCGGGTTCTGTCCCTGGAGCGCTTTCTTTATCCTGGAGCGCTCCGGGGACTATCCCGGTGACGTTGTCTGGAGGTATAGTCATGTCATGTCCCACCTGGTCCCCCCCGTGAGCTTGGTCAGTTTCGTTAGAACCCACTGGGGTCTCTACTGGCAGGGTCGCCTGGTCGATAGGATTTGACATGCTTTGACTATCCGCTTTATCCGTATTTAACGTCTGTTTAGATAAGCTAGGTAGTAGAACGACAGCGTATTCCTCCAGATAGGGAGGTGGCTGACGTTTGCGATGCGGGCGTTCTAGCTTGGGAGAGCCGCTTGGGGAGTGTTCACCGCTGGCCATGGTTAATATTAATATTATATTAAATATTACACTGATACCCTCCGGCTCGAAGGACCAATTGTAACTGAGGGGTTACAATACCCTGACTGTATTAAAGATTGTGATATATTAAACCACTACTAGTTATGTACTTTAATTACTGGCCATACAGTACATGAATATATATGATGAACACCCACACAAGAATACGGCATTGACACATAAAGTTCTATTGGAGGGTTATTTATTATTATTAAGCAACGTTAGGTTACAGATTGAGAATTAGGCTTGCACTTGTATGGCGAAGAACATACGTAAAGTCAGTCAAGAGCATAAGTCAATGAGAATAGTAGGAATACTAGGATGGGTCTAAGCTGACGCCACCTGTGGTATAGCAATTATATGGGCCACACCGGTACCAGCTGGAGACACTGGGGGGTTCCCTCCGGGGTGTAAGGCCGGTAGGGGTAGAGGAATGTTCGGGTACAAAGTCTGGGTCAACGAGGAATAACGAGGCTCCAGATACAGGAGCCGGTGCATGTACTCCCTTGATCAGCAGTTGTAATCCAATATGCTCGATAGCATTGACGACAGCTAGCCAGCCCCTTCCAAGAGGCGGGCCCGAGTGGTGATCCTCACGGGGGTAAATCCCAAACGACAGTGGAATCAACGGTGCTCTTCTCCAGTGGTCACGGTCCCAAAGCAATATAATCCAACCAGAAATGGTTCTGCATTCGCCGGTGTAGATTCTCCTGTGTACATATCCAACGGTTCTCGCCTAGGACTCCTCGGGTGTGGGCACGGATTTAGGCCGCACAGCCTGGATAAGTGCACTAGCTAAATACACGACGAACCGATGGTAATGCTGGTCACTGAAGAACTGTAGCCGCACGATACACTATAAATGATCGACTATTACTTCACATTAGATTAAGTCGAACTCAACGTTACTGCGTTAAACTCTGACACTTTAGCATTCTATTCGCACGCGGTTCTCAATGCTCTATTTAGATGCAAGGTTGCTCACTTCACTGCACGTTGACTCGTGGTGAAGGCATTAGGGTTTTGGTAAGACTACTGCTGTTTACACCTGCGCCGTATTTATACGTAAGGTGAATATCTAGTGCCAACCTCAGTTCTTGTCTCGTATTACTACGCAGACTCTGGGCATGTACCGACATGCCCGGAGTTGCCTTTGAACTTGCCGTTGGGGGCTTGGTCGTTGGCGCCTGGGGTCGCTGTCCAATAGGAGAGCGAATATTACTCTGGTTTGTACACAGGTAAAGGGATATTCCGTGTATATATACAAATAATATACAAGGTATATCAAACGATACAAATATATATTCAGTTTAATCTGACCCTTTGCAACACTGCTTCTCCGTTCTGTCTGATGAGGGAGTGACAAACACACCAGTGACTCTGCTTGACGAGGGAATGATGAACACACCAGTGACTCTGTCTGACGAGGGAGTGACAAACACACCAGTGACTCTGTTCTGTCTGACGAGGGAGTGACGAACACACCAGTGACTCTGTCTGATGAGGGGAGTGACAAACACACCAGTGACTCTGTTCTGTCTGACGAGGGAGTGACGAACACACCAATGACTCTGTCTGATGAGGGGAGTGAAGAACAAACCAGTGACTCTGATGAGGGAGTGATGAACACACCAGTGACTCTGTCTGACGAGGGAGTGATGAACACACCAGTGACTCTGTCTGACGAGGGAGTGACGAACACACCAGTGACTCTGTCTGACGAGGGAGTGACGAACACACCAGTGACTCTGTTCTGTCTGACGAGGGAGTGATGAACACACCAGTGACTCTGTTCTGTCTGACGAGGGAGTGATGAACACACCAGTGACTCTGTCTGATGAGGGGAGTGAAGAACAAACCAGTGACTCTGATGAGGGAGTGATGAACACACCAGTGACTCTGTCTGACGAGGGAGTGATGAACACACCAGTGACTCTGTCTGACGAGGGAGTGATGAACACACCAGTGACTCTGCTTGACGAGGGAGTGACGAACACACCACTGACTCTGTTCTGTCTGACGAGGGAGTGATGAACACACCAGTGACTCTGCTTCTCCGATCTGTCTGACGAGGGAGTGACGAACACACCAGTGACTCTGTCTGATGAGGGAGTGACGAACACACCAGTGACTCTGTTCTGTCTGACGAGGGAGTGATGAACACACCAGTGACTCTGCTTCTCCGATCTGTCTGACGAGGGAGTGACAAACACACCAGTGACTCTGCTTCTCCGTTCTGTCTGATGAGGGAGTGACGAACACACCAGTGACTCTGTCTGATGAGGGAGTGATGAACACACCAGTGACTCTGCTTGACGAGGGAGTGATGAACACACCAGTGACTCTGTCTGATGAGGGGAGTGACGAACACACCAGTGACTCTGCTTCTCCGTTCTGTCTGATGAGGGAGTGACGAACACACCAGTGACTCTGCTTCTCCGTTCTGTCTGATGAGGGAGTGATGAACACACCAGTGAATCTGCTTGACGAGGGAGTGACGAACACACCAGTGACTCTGTCTGACGAGGGAGTGATGAACACACCAGTGACTCTGTCTGACAAGGGAGTGACGAACACACCAGTGACTCTGTTCTGTCTGATGAGGGAGTGATGAACACACCAGTGACTCTGTCTGATGAGGGAGTGATGAACACACCAGTGACTCTTTTCTGTTTGATGAGGGAGTGACGAACACACCAGTGACTCTGTCTGACGAGGGAGTGATGAACACACCAGTGACTCTGTTCTGTCTGATGAGGGAGTGACGAACACACCAGTGACTCTGTTCTGTCTGACGAGGGAGTGACGAACACACCAGTGACTCTGCTTCTCCCTTCTGTCTGATGAGGGAGTGATGAACACACCAGTGACTCTGCTTGACGAGGGAGTGATGAACACACCAGTGACTCTGTCTGACGAGAGAGTGACGAACACACCAGTGACTCTGTCTGACGAGGGAGTGATGAACACACAAGTGACTCTGACGAGGGAGTGACGAACACACCAGTGACTCTGCTTCTCCCTTCTGTCTGATGAGGGAGTGACGAACACACCAGTGACTCTGCTTGACGAGGGAGTGATGAACACACCAGTGACTCTGTCTGACGAGGGAGTGATGAACACACCAGTGACTCTGTCTGACGAGGGAGTGATGAACACACCAGTGACTCTGCTTGACGAGGGAGTGATGAACACACCAGTGACTCTGTCTGACGAGGGAGTGATGAACACACCAGTGACTCTGTCTGACGAGGGAGTGATGAACACACCAGTGACTCTGTCTGACGAGGGAGTGATGAACACACCAGTGACTCTGCTTGACGAGGGAGTGATGAGCACACCAGTGACTCTGTCTGACGAGGGAGTGATGAACACACCAGTGACTCTGACGAGGGAGTGATGAACACCCCAGTGACTCTGACGAGGGAGTGAGGAACACACCAGTGACTCTGTTCTGTCTGACGAGGGAGTGACGAACACACCAGTGACTCTGTTCTGTCTGACGAGGGAGTGATGAACACACCAGTGACTCTGATGAAGCAGTGACGAACACACCAGTGACTCTGCTTCTCCCTTCTGTCTGATGAGGGAGTGATGAACACACCAGTGACTCTGCTTGACAAGGGAGTGATGAACACACCAGTGACTCTGTCTGACGAGGGAGTGATGAACACACCAGTGACTCTGTCTGACGAGGGAGTGATGAACACACCAGTGACTCTGTCTGACGAGGGAGTGATGAACACACCAGTGACTCTGTCTGACGAGGGAGTGATGAACACACAAGTGACTCTGATGAGAGAGTGACGAACACACCAGTGACTCTGCTTCTCTGTTCTGTCTGATGAGGGAGTGACCAGTGACTCTGTTTGATGAGGGAGTGACCAGTGAGGGAGTGACCAGTGACTCTGCTTGCTTGTGGCGAAAAGGAAATTCCTTTCTGAGCATTCGGTCACTTTCATTCCATTTATGGTGAAGAAATGCAACATATAGACAGGGGCGTGGCTAGGCGAGCAATGGAGTAACATGCTTTCTGTTCCCCGCTCCCATCGAGCCTCTACTTTTTGTTATTTTATCCTAATTTAATAATCTTACGGATTTACAAAACTTAGTGAATCTTACTCAGGGTACATTTGTTCAAACCGATGGTCATTTTTTACACGGACAGATGGCATCAAACCTACGCAAATACGGATTCGTCCCTGCTACAAGTAGGCCTGAAAAAGCCCCGACTCCCATTTCTTTAATATCAGACGCCTCCTAAATATCCTGTATAGCCCCTCTCCACCCGGAACACCTGAGGTGGTCCTCTCCCTTGATGCGGAAAAAGCGTTTGATCGGGTGGAGTGGGACTATCTTTTTCACGCTCTGGAGAGGTTTGGGTTTGGCCCTAAACTCATAGCTTGGATTAAAATTCTATATACGTCTCTGATGGCTGCCGTTCGCACCAACAACAATCTATCCACCTACTTTGAACTCCATAGGGGTACGAGACAGGGATGTCCTTTATCACCACTCATTTTTGCGATCGCAATGGAGCCCCTTGCGCTGGCTCTGAGGCAGAACACCGATATCAAGGGGATCATGCGCGCGGGCTCGGAGCATAAAGTCTCGCTCTACGCGGACGACATGTCGTTGTATATATCACAACCCCAAACGAGTCTTCCTCGGTTGATGACCCTACTTGCGGACTTCGGCAAAATATCCGGATACAAAATCAACATTCAAAAAAGCGAACTGATGCCCGTACCTCGGGATATGGATCACGCATGAACATAAGGACCTATATATGGCTAACTATCAACCCTTACTGTCCAACCTGGCGAGAGATATTGAACGTTGGGACCCCCTGTCGCTATCCCTGGGTGGGAGAATCAACACAATAAAGATGAATGTATTGCCGAAATTTCTATATGTATTTCAGAGTCTTCCAGTCTTTCTGACCAAAACATTCTTCTCCAAGATAAACAACCAGATATCTTCCTTTATCTGGAACAAAAAAATGCCCCAGATCAAAAGATCTATGCTGCAGAGACCCCGCGTAATGGGTGGGATGGCGCTTCCAAACTTTATTTACTACTACTGGGCAGCAAACATAAGATCGTTATTATACTGGGTAAAGGGGGAGGACACAGCCCCCTGGTAGACAGTACTGGAGAGTGCGTCGGTTAAATCCACCTCCCTATCTGCCTTGTTATGTGCTAAGCTCCCGTTCACACAGCCCATATCTAACTTTACCTCGAACCCAGTTGTCATCCACTCGATAAAAGTGTGGAACCAATTTAGAAGAACCTTCTCCCTCAGGGAACTATCACTGGCTGCTCCGATCACAAGAAATCACATGTTTGTCCCATCAACGATGGATAAGGCCTTTGACGGTTGGGTTGGGAGTGGAGTGACTACGCTGTCTGACCTCTATATAGACGGCAACTTTGCCTCATTTGATCAGCTAGTACAGAAATACAAGATCCCTAGGTCACACTTCTATAGATACTTGCAACTCCGGAGCTTCGTAACTTCGAACTCGGACTGCTACCCAGTGTGTCCTCCGGCCTCCCTTTTAGACTCAATCTTGAACTGTAAACTGATCCAGAAACAGGCTATAAGCAGAATTTATGAACTACTTAATAGAAGCAACTCGACACCTTTAGACCTCCTCAGGGGCAGATGGGAGACTGACTTAGGTGAACCAATCACAGAGGTCACATGGGACAAGATAGTACAGGGGATTTTCTCCTCTTCCATTTGCCTTAAACATGCGGTTATCCAATTTAAAATTGTACACCGACTGCATTGGTCTAAAGACAGGCTCTCTAAGATATATCCCGACATAGATCCTCTATGCAACCGCTGTAGACAGGCTCCAGCCACTCTGCTCCACATGTTCTGCACGTGCCCAAAGTTGCACACCTACTGGCAGACCATCTTTGACACCTTTTCTAAGATATTTGGAAAGGAAGTGGAGCCATCACCATATATTGCATTATTCGGAGTGGCTCCAGCGGACATCCACTTTAGATGGTGGGAATCTAGAATGCTGGCCTTCTGCTCACTTTTGGCCAGAAGACTGATACTGTTCAAATGGAAGGACCCGGGTTCACCTGTCTACGGCCACTGGATGAGAGAGGTCATGTATCATATTAAACTGGAGAAGATCAGGTATACTATCAGAGGTTGTACCGAAAAATTCCACAATATTTGGGATCCTTTCCTAACTTTCTTTGAGGGTATGGGAGCGGATAATGTGACGGAGGCGATCTGACTGGCCTCCCTGGTCTCTCAGCTTGTTACTGTTTATTTTTTCTATTATGTTCTTACTTTTCTTCTTCTCTATCTGCAAAATGCAAGAGATATGGGACTGCTGTCGGGTGATTTAAAAGCTAAAAGGAAAAACAATGATTAACACTTTGACGACCGGTGCACCGCGCTGATTTAGGCCTCAGAGGACAGCAGAAAGTAAACAAACCGATGTACTTTCAAAGAGCTTTATATATCATTTATAGTATTGCTATCTGTCCATTCTCATTGTCACTTGAGTGCATAAACCGTGCCTTCATAATGGCTTAAAGAAAATAAAAATCCATCGGTTGGTTGTCACTTTATAGTGTTGTGAATATAAGGTATAACACACTTTTCGTCTAGGCTTTTTTCCCGGGAGCTAGATATGAGGCTAAACGTTGGCGCCGTTATATAAAACGCCATTTCTGCTGTATATATACGAATGAAATAAAACAAACTGCGTAGCATCCGGACTATTACAGAGCATCTATGGATGAAATGGGGGCGGCGGGGAACGCCGATTACTATTATTGATCTGCAATACAGTGTGCGTTCAATATAGCATTTTCATTGACCAATCACGTTACGTTATAAAACAATGTCCAATCCAGCTGTAATTTGGGGTAATATTATCCTACCGTCAGGCCATGTGATCGCCGGCAGCATTTCCTCACCACTCATCGGATTCTGGTAGATCGATATGCACATTGGCTAATCATAAATTATTCCACGCTGAAAAAACCGCTCGCCAAACTAATCCAAGATGGAGGATGTTCGGCTGGGATCAGGGAACTAAAAAAATATTAAATTCACAATGATACTGCAGTGGAGCGATGGCGCCCCTAAGCGGGTTTGGCCGGTACTGCATGTTTCGAAAATCAAATATCTGAAAAGATGCTGGTAGTGGATCGGGTACCTAAGAAGCGCTATAAATATGGAATAAAACAATAACAACTCGTCACGTATATACTCGTGGCTCTGGTCCACATCGCGCTTTTTCAAAACACGTATATATACGTGGACGGACGCCATAGTGTTAATAAAGGATCTAAGATATTGTAGAATGATTTTGTCTGGTATAGGGGTGGGGGGAGGGAGGGAGGGAGGGCCTTATTTTATTTTTATTTTCTTTTGGCCCATGTGGGACCGCCTGTAAAAACAAAATTTTCAAATAAAAAAAACCTTGATGAAAAAACATATCACCGGTACTAGCTAGCTGTTGACATGCCCATGCCTAGTTAGTAGTAATGGTGGTGGTAGTAGTGGTGGTAATGGTTCTTCCCAGAGTCAAGGTATTGTTTGCTTATATTGTAGGGTCAGCAGGGGAAAGCCGACTAATGCAGAGAACCACTTCAAAAAACACTTTTCATCTTTCCCCTTTTTTATTCATATCAGCCTCTCCATCATTTTCATTCTGCATGTACCCCGAGAAGCCTCCCTCCCACCCCCACCCTTTCATCTAAGAGGGAGAATGGAGAGATAGAGAAAGAGAGGGACAGTGATGGGGTCAGGGTGATTATGTGTGAGCAGGTCTTAACGACTTCTCCCCCTCCTGACTCCACTCTGCTTATTATCCAACCAAAACACCCGCCGCTTCCTGCTGAGGCTATACAAGTGGATATTTTCTTCTGACAGAGAGAGAGAGAGAGAGAGAGAGAGAGAGAGAGAGAGAGAGAGAGAGAGAGAGAGAGAGAGAGAGAGAGAGAGAGAGAGAGAGAGAGATGCACATTGGCAAACAATGGGAGGAAAGTCATTTTGCGTATAGCCATGTTTGCCCCGGGAGCATAATGACGGGAGTGATTATGAGTGACCTTCCAGGGGGATGATTTGCAAGGTTGGTGGTAAAGATGATATTTTCTGGCTCGCCTGTGTGACTGCATTTATCCTCTATCCACAATGCGGAGCCAATTTTCTTACAGATAGGTCCCTGGATGTGACAGCAGGGTTCCTGCAGATGCATTAATAAAGACCAGTGTCCAGATCGTGAAAGCCCTCGCAATGCCATCAGCTTCCTGTTTACACTAATGGTACATCTTAAGGAGAACCACAGAGTGACCTCACACAGGTACAGTCAGACCACAATACGCCTCTCTCACTGCACTTTTGTTCCAAGGGCCTCAGCTCTGAAACAAGGTCACTCGTCCCCTTATCTTCTCTTGGAAAACTTCAGGAGGTCAAAGTTCACTGCCTGTTCCTTTTTCCCCCCCTTTCTATTCTGAAATTCCGGGGGCTTTCAGCGAGGTCACTGCGCTGCCGTATTAATAATAGATTTTAATTGATTTAACCTGGTCCTGAAGTGGGCTAAAACGCCAGCCCTGTCACTTTCAGAGGGCAGCGCAGGGGGAGCACGGTCCAGCACACATCTTTAAAAGCCCCTTGACGTGAGTCCGGGATGAAATATTTACAGCACAGGGACGGCTGACCTCCCGCTGCAGAACCAGCGTTGTGATCTCCAATTGATTTCTGACAAGGCAACTGGGGCGAGACGAGAGGCAACCGGCACTGTCCGGTGTGTTGCGACACATGGTACTGTGGGGCTGAGTGAGTGAGTGAGTGAGTGAGTGTGTGTGTGTGTGTGTGTGTGTGTGTGTGTGTGTGTGTGTGTGTGTGTGTGTGTGTGTGTGTGTGTGTGTGTGTGTGTGTGTGTGTGTGTGTGTGTGTGTGTGTGTGTGTGTGTGTGTGTGTGTGTGTGTGTGTGTGTGGCAAAATTCTGTTCTTTATCTGTGATAATTGGCAGTTGCCACATTTGGAGGAAACAGATATATGTCATTTTGAAATACCAGGACAAACAATCTATTATTATTTGTGTTCAAGGAGTTTTGTCTAAATTGTGTGTGTGTGTGTGTGTGTGTGTGTGTGTGTGTGTGTGTGTGTGTGTGTGTGTGTGTGTGTGTGTGTGTGTGTGTGTGTGCGTGCGTGCGTGCGTGTGCGCGTGTGTGCGCGCGTGTGTGCGCGTGTGTGTGTGCATGTGTGTCTTTGAGTGGGACAGCGCTAATTCTCATAGCCGCTATAGATAAACAATGATAAGTGCGACAACGAGGCGTTGTTTGAAGTGAACTCATCCGTTTCAATCACATAATAGGACTAGCTTGAGAAGGTCATTTCTAGGGCTGTTAATATTAAAGGGGAAGTTCACCAAAAAAAACAACAACAAAAAAACATAATTCCCCCGCTTATGCAGACTGCTATCCATCCAGATGGTTTTGATGCGATTCAACAACAAAAAATGACATATGGAAAAACTCAACAGCCATGTCTCTTTCCAGAAATCATGACACGGTTACTCAGAATAATACACAGACCTTGTTGTGAAGAGTTTATAGAGAATTATTATGGTGAGCGTACTTGGGTAGGAAATAGTTCACAATGAAACTGTTCACAACAGGCTCTGTGTATTTTCCTGAGTAAGCGTGTCATGATTTTTGGGAAATGATGTTGCTGTTGTTACTGTTGCAAATGTAATTTGAAAACAAAAGAAGGCTCATTCAGCTCCATTGCATTGGGTTGATGGCAGATATGCGTGATATCTACAAATCTCACCGAAACTATGAATGAATGAATTAATGTTAGAATGAATGAATGTTAGAATGAATGAAAAACTATCGATATGGATAGTGTTTTGTTACAACTAAGTTAAGTAGTCTACTTTAAGTTCAAGTAGAAGTCTTGTTTATCATTTTTCTAAGTAATATATTGTGTTTCTGCATTTCTGTCATGGTCACTTTAAGAATCACAGGATGTAACAGGAAGTGAGGTCATTTCAGTGACAGGTAGCATTCGGTAAACAGGAAGTGAATGAATCTCACGGAGAATCAGGAAGTTAATGAATCTCATGGAGAAATACGTTTTATTGTTCTTCTGAGCTAATCCAGTGACATCTACCGACATATTTTGCCCTGTGGTAGCATCTTGGGTATGTTTTTGTTCTTCACAGTGCTATGTATGATTGCAGATCATTATTTAGGAAAATATGAAAACGTTTTGTGTAATTAGGTCTGTTGAGTAGTATTACTGATGATGAGCACACTGTCATTAGTCCCACACTATCATTAGTCCATTCCAGAATAAAAAGACATAAATGCATGTACATTTGATAGGCTATTGTACATATTAAAAAGGATGCAATATGTTACAATTAGGTTAAAATATGTATTCGATAAATAACATGTAACTTGTAAGACATAGTCAAATATGGGATTTAGTTCGTATTGAAGATAAGGGAAAATTGTTTAAAGCAAGCATAATATTGATTATGTACATTTTGCATGTTTCATAAAGCAAGTATATTATTGATTATGTACATTTTTGGTATGTTTCAGTTTTACCCTTCCTTGCAACATCATTAAACCTGTGGACAAGGATTCAAGTGTCTTTAGAGTCGTGGTGTCAAGAGGGCGTTTATCTGGCTGTCAATTTATATAACTGGAACATATAGTGAGGGCAGCACAGTAAAACCAAGGCTTTCTAACTGGCAAGATAACGTAGTTCGAGCTGGCAGATAACAATAACAACATCATCACACTCAGCCAATGGACGACTGGCAGAGACATATTTAACAACAGATTCACCACCAGACGTTGCCATGGCAGAGGGCGCAGCTTCGTTAAAGACACGTTCCCGTGCCTCATGTACATCAAGATCTAATGCATCTTCAACTGGGTCTGCTGCAGCCAGGGCAAGAGCGAGGGTAGAACCAGCAAAAGCACGTCTTTCCTTTGCTGAAGAGGAAGCTAGTCTAAGGCTAGAAAAAGCTAGATTGGAAGCATCTATGGACATACTTAATTGTAAGAAAGAGGCAGCTGCAGCTGTTGCCGAAGCAGAAGCACTCGAAGCTGCTAGTGATGTACATAGTGAAAAACACAGCTGCAATTTACCAATAAATTCTGTCCCCTTGGAAGCCACACAATGCACCGAACAATATGTTATGGACCAATCCAAAAGAAGAGAGACAGAACTTCAGCAACGAGATAATGGTGTCCCTGAAGAAACAGAGCCACCCCCCAGCTACGGCATTTCACGTACACCTTTCAGACCCGAAGCCAAACCTTTCTTTCCACACCAATCCAATACGGTCTCCCAATCACTTTACCATATTTCACAGCAGCCTAGCGAACAACGGGTTCATGAGCCACATGAAGTTAGGTTCTGGAAGGACCATGCTCAACATTCCACATCTCAATAGTCATCCTACTCCCCATCCCACATCTCCAAACCCCAATAATGACTTTGTAAGATACCTTACGGCGACGTGAGCTTGTGGCTACAGGCTTACTCCAATTTAATGACAAGCCTCAGAACTACAGAGCCTGGAAACGCTCATTTCAGTCTGTAACCAGTGGTTTAGACCTGACGGCATGCGAGGAGATGGATCTTCTGCTGAAGTGGCTTGGCAAAGAGTCTGCAGAACATGTCGAACAGATACGAGCAATATGCATCAACCGCCCTGAAACAGGATTGACAATGATATGGGACAGGTTAGAGCAAACCTATGGCTCAACAGAAGTGATTGAAGATGCTCTGTTCAAACGACTTGACACCTTTCCAAAAATAACAAATCGAGATCCATATAAATTATGGATCCCGGCGAGAGGCAGACAAAATCTGATGACTGCGATAAACTGTGTCCCATTCATAGAAAACCACACCCTCTACTTAAATGCCGTGCATTCCGTGAAAAATCCATTGAAGACCGCAAGAAATTTTTAATGGAGAATCGCGTGTGCTTCAAATGTTGTTCTTCGTCATCACATGTAAAGTCTATAAAGTCCAAGTTCAATGTTCAGAATGTAAAAGTGAAAGACACAACACAGCTCTTCACCCTGGACCTGCACCCTGGGCAGAAGAGGCGGACCCTGCTACTGAGTACGGCGGGGAGAAGGAGGAACCTTCACCCCAAGCTCATGTTACCACCAAATGCACAGAAGTCTGCGGTGGAGATCTGACAGACCGGTCCTGTTCGAAAATATGCCTTGTAAAGGTATATCCAGCTGGCCACAGAGACAAAGCACTGGAACTGTATGCGATTTTGGATGAGCAAAGCAACAGGTCAATAGTTCGTTCACAGTTCTTTGAAGTGTTCAGTGACCAAAGTCCAAGTGCTCTTTACACATTGAGAACATGTGCTGGAGTAAAAGAATCCGCAAGAAGAAGAGCCAGTGGCTATGAAGTAGAATCTCTTGATGGAACTGTCCGTATTCCATTACCAAGCCTCATAGAATGTAATGACATTCCTAATAACAGAGATGAGATTCCAACCCCTAATGCAGCTTGCCATCACACACACCTAAAGTCAGTGGCGCACCTCTTTCCAGACATCAACCCACGAGCCCCCATCGTGCTTCTCTTAGGTCGGGATGTTATCAGAGTCCATAAAGTCCGCAAACAGGTGAATGGTCCTCACAACCTACCCTACGCACAGAAGTTGGATCTCGGCTGGGTCATCGTAGGAAATGTATGTCTAGGTAGAGTCCACAAACCTCAGACAGTCGCCAGCTTCTACACCAACACCACAGAGTTCAAACGCCCCACTCTCTTTGAACCATGCCCTAACGTTTTCCATGTTAAGGAATGTTACAGTGATGCCCAGGTCACCGACCACCCTCCAACACATCCTGAAGAGGAAACTACCTGTGATGCTGACCACCTAGGATGTACAGTGTTTTGGCGGACTAAAGATGACAACCAGGTGGGTCCTTCAATTCAGGATGCCTTCTTTATGAAGATAATGGATGAAGGACTACGGAAAGACCTAAACAACAGTTGGGAGGCACCTCTACCCTTCAAGAGTCCACGTCAATGGCTTCCTAACAACAGGCCCCACGCATTGAAGCGCCTCATGTCTCTCAAGCGCAACCTTGAGAAGAAGCCTGAAATGCGAGACCACTACCTCAGCTTCATGGACAACATGTTCAACAATGGTCATGCTGAGCTAGCCCCTCCTCTCAGCGAGGAAGAAGAACGATGGTACTTGCCAACATTCGGTGTGTACCATCCGAAGAAACCCAAGAAAATCCGAGTTGTGTTCGATTCCAGTTCTCAATACAACGGCGTGTCACTGAACGATGTGCTGTTAACTGGGCCTGACCTGAAAAACACACTGCTTGGAGTACTGATCCGCTTCAGGAAAGAAGCAATTGCCTTTACAGCGGACATAGAACAGATGTTCTATTGTTTTTCGGTAAGAGAAGAAGACCGGAACTTCCTACGATTCCTTTGGTTCCAAGACAATGACCTCTCGAAAGACATTGTGGATTATCGCATGACAGTCCATGTCTTTGGCAATAGCCCCTCACCTGCAGTGGCTATTCATCGCCTACATCAGTCTGTCCAGGTCAGTGAGTCCCACGTCGACCCCGACGTCAAGAACTTTGTGATGCGGGACTTCTATGTAGATGATGGTCTGAAGTCCCTGCCTACAGTTGAAGCGGCTGTGAACCTGCTAAAAAAGACACAGGACACTCTCGCCAAATCTAACCTGAGGCTGCATAAGATTGCAGCAAACAACAAAGATGTCATGGAAGCTTTTCCATCCAGAGATCATGCAAGTGACCTTAAAGACCTGGACCTTGAGGCAGACACACTGCCAATACAACGCAGTCTGGGATTGAATTGGAATCTCCAAACAGACTGTTTCCACTTCAGTGTCTCCGATGAGATCAAACCGTACACACAATGAGGTGTCTTGAAGCCTCTACGATCCTCTTGGGTTCATAGCACCCGTCACTATCCAAGGCAAGGCTATTCTGAGAGAACTTACTACTGAGAATGGTGACTGGGACGCACCATTACCTCAAGAAATGGAAGAAGTCTGGACGCGTGAATACTTTCCCCAAGGTGGTTGTCCTTCCGCGTTCGGTTTACGCGCCCTGATTGGCCACTGACGCTTCTCTCAACGCCCAATCGCGTTACTCCTAACGCTCGCTCCTAACTTTCAGAACTTCTCTCAGTTCCACAAGTCCATCACATCAGCTACCTACGCATTACTCCTAACGCTCGCTCCTAACTTTCAGAACTTCTCTCAGTTCCACAAGTCCATCACATCAGCTACCTACCTGCATCAATATACTACTAACTATCAACTAACTCGCTACCGCCGTGCATCAATATACTAACTAACTAGCACATCAATGCACTAACTACTACCGCCGTGCATTGCTATACTGCTACCGCCGTGCATCAATATACTAACTATTGATGTGATGTCGATTGTTATGAATAGCTAGTTACGTTAATATAGAGAGATGAAAACAATACGTTATTTATATTGATGTGATGTCGATTGATATGAATAGCTAGTTACGTTAATATAGAGAGATGAAAACAATACGTTATTTATAGGGATGCTCGATATTGGCTTTTTTACCGATACCGATATTCCGATATTGTCCAACTCTTAATTTCCGATACCGATATCAACCGATATCAACCGATACCGATATATGAAGGGTTTCCCCGTCCAAAAAACTGAATAATTTCAGGTAACTAATAATTTCACTGGATATATATATAACAAATATTGTTATTGTTTTTATTTTTTTTTAAACCGATACCGATATTTTCCGATATCACATTTTACTGCCGATATCGGCCGATAATATCGGTCGGCCGATAATATCGGACATCCCTAGTTATTTATATTGATGTGATGTCGATTGATATGAATAGCGTGTTACGTTAATATAGAGAGATGAAAACAATACGAGGAAATGGGCTACGTTAATATAGAGAGATGAAAACAATATGAGGAAATGGGCTACGTTAATATTGAGAGATGAAAACAATACGAGGAAATGGGCTACGTTAATATAGAGAGATGAAAACGGGCTACATTAATATAGAGAGATGAAAACAATACGAGGAAATGGGCTATGTTAATATAGAGAGATGAAAACAATACGAGGAAATGGGCTGTGGAACGGAAGGACATGGGCTGTGAAACTGAAAGCTAGGCGCAACGCGATTGGACGCTGAGAGAAGCGTCAGTGGCCAATCAGGCTCTGCAAACCGAACGCGGAAGGACAACCACCTTGGGGAAAGTATTCACGCAGTCTGGACGTCATGGAGAGCTTCTTTGTCAGAGCTGTCCAATCTTTCCATCTCTAGACCCTATGCTGAGACTTCACCTTCAGCCACTGTCAGAAGAGAATTGTGTGTCTTTTCTGATGCATCAATGAAAGCTATCGCTGCGGTGGCATATCTGAAAGTCACAGACCCTGCCGGGAAGAATCATGTTGGGTTTGTAATGGGGAACGCCAAGCTGGCCCCCCACCCTGAGCACACAATTCCAAGATTCGAACTTTGCGCAGCAGTTCTCGCTGTAGAGTTAGCTGACCTAATCTCTGCTGAAGTGGACCTTCAACTCAATGCTGTAACCTACCACAAAGACAACAAGGTGGTTCTGGGTTACATTTGCAATGAAACCAGGTGCTTTTATGTTTATGTCAGTAATCGGGTACTACGCATACGAAGATCTTCTCATCCAAACCAGTGGCGCTATGTGCCAACAGATCAGAATCCTGCAGATCATGCAACACGCTCTGTCGCAGCAAGCCATTTGAAAGACACCAACTGGCTCAGTGGACCCAGATTTCTGTCTATGCCAGACCCAAGTATCCTGGACAGCACTTTCAACCTCGTTGACTAAAGTTCAGACCCAGAGATCCGACCTCTAGTGTCATCTTTAAGCACTACAGCATCATCCAAGCAGCTTGGTTCCCAACGATTCGCCAAGTTCTCATCTTGGAAGTCATTAACAAGTGCTATTACTCGCCTCATACACATAGCCCGTGCTTTCAACACAACCAAGAAGAACAGTTCTTGTAAGGGCTGGCATCACTGCAAAGCAGAAATCGTTGTTGAGGAATCAAGTCAAGCCTCAGCCGTCATCATCAAAGCAGTACAAGAAGAGGTCTACAGTCAAGAGATCAAATGCATACAAAGGCACGAAAGGATTCCTAAAAGTAGTCCTCTAAAAAATCTGGATCCCTTCATTGACGCATTCGGCCTTCTGAGAGTCGGAGGCCGTCTCCATCATTCAAGCCTTGATCAGAGTGAAATGACTCCACTGATTATACCTGGGAAGCATCACATTGCAGCTTTACTCATCACAGAGCACCATGAGCGGATCCACCATCAAGGTCGTCACTATACAGAAGGAGCTGTCCGTTCAGCTGTCTTTTAGATAGTCGGGAAGAGAAAAGTGAGCAGCATCATTCACGGATGTGTAGTTTGCAGACGGCTCAGAGCTCCACCCAGCATCCAGAAAATGGCCAGCCTTCCAGCGGACCAGCTTTCAACAGACCCTCCCTTTACGAATGTTGGGTTAGACGTGTTTGGGCCTTGGAGTGTCTGTTCACGTCGGACCAGAGGAGGCCTTTCTCATAGTAAGCGGTGGGCCATAATCTTTACATGTATGAGCGTAAGGGCCATTCATATCGAAGTAATAGAATCCCTTGACACATCCAGCTTCATCAACGCCCTAAGATGCTTTCTTGCGGGCCGGTCAAACATATTCGTTCGGACCGTGGCACTAACTTTGTTGGTGCCTCTAAGGACTTGAGGATACTTTCAAACATCAACAGCAAAACTGTGAAGACTTACCTGTCAGACCAAGACTGTACATGGACCTTTAATCCTCCACATGCTTCCCATTGGGGTGGAACATGGGAAAGGATGATCAGGCTTGCAAGGAGAATTCTAGACTCGATGTTCCTCCAGCTGAAAGACAAACAGAAGTAGTAGCCATTATCAACGCCAGACCTCTTGTTCCTGTGACACTTGACCCTGATTATTCATTCATACTCTCACCAGCTGCTCTTCTCACTCAAAAGGTGAATGTTCTTCCTGCTCCCGCAGGCGAGTTTGGAGTTTCAGACCTCTACAAACGCCAGTGGCGGCAAGTTCAGCATCTTTCCAATACCTTCTGGGACAGATGGCGGAAGCAATTCCTCCCGTCACTGCAGGCACGCAAGAAGTGGCAGTCCACTCATCCTAACGTACCAAGAAATGAATGGCCTCTCGGAGTAATAACTCAGACCTTCCTTAGCAAAGATGGGAAGGTGCGTCAAGTTGAGGTGAAGATCGTTAAACCTGGAGGGTCAACACTTTTTCTGAGGCCTGTTACCGAGATAGTGCTTCTTCTCCCTCCGGATACTTAAGAAGATGAGGTGTCATGGACTTGTTGGGTGACGTGGTAACACGCCAGACAGTGTTTTGTTACAACTAAGTTAACTAGTCTACTTTAAGTTCAAGTAGAAGTCTTGTTTATCATTTTTCTAAGTAATATATTGTGTTTCTGCATTTCTGTCATGGTCACTTTAAGAATCACAGGATGTAACAGGAAGTGAGGTCATTTCAGTTATAGGTAGCGTTCGGTAAACAGGAAGTGAATGAATCTCACTGAGAATCAGGAAGTGAATGAATCTCATAGAGAAATACGTTTTATTGTTCTTCTGAGCTAATCCAGTGACATCTACCGACATCTTATGCCCTGTGGTAGCATCTTGGGTATGTTTTTGTTCACAGTGCTATGTATGATTGCAGATCATTATTTAGGAAAATATGAAAACGTTTTTGTGTAATTAGGTCCGTTGAGTAGTATTACTGATGATGAGCACACTGTCATTAGTCCCACACTGTCATTAGTCCATTCCAGAATAAAAACTAGACATAAATGCATGTACATTTGATAGGCTATTGTACATATTAAAAAGGATGCAATATGTTACAATTAGGTTAAAACTTAAAATACATATTCGATAAATAACATGTAACTTGTAAGACATAGTAAAATATGGGATTTAGTTCGTATTGAAGATAAGGGAAAATTGTTTAAAGCAAGCATAATATTGATTATGTACATTTTTGGTATGTTTCAGTTTTACCCTTCCTTGCAACATCATTAAACCTGTGGACAAGGATTCAAGTGTCTTCAGAGTCGTGGTGTCAAGAGGGCGTTTATCTGGCTGTCAATTTATATAACTGGAACATATAGTGAGGGCAGCACAGATAGACTCAGAGTAAGTGTGTGTTTTGTGTGTGAACAGCCCTTTTTATGTTAATTCTGGCAATTAACTTGCAAACCTTAATGTGAAAAATGTATTACCATGTGACCCTTTTTGACACCAACCGCCTTCTATAACTTGAAAAGCAAACCGCGGTAAGCGGTGTTGAGCTTCTTGATCCTGCTGACAGGCTATGACTGACCAGACATCCCCTGAATGGCAGATTTCACAAAGCTTCTGAATGCACTTTTGGATTAAATCAAGTCGTATGCATGTTGTGGTGATGAACGCAATAGGGAGGTGTAGTCTGACGTCACTTTAGTTTCCTGCGTGGTCCACCCGTACAGGGATTTATCATTGGGAAGATGTATTATCTGCTATTGTAATAATTCTGCGTCATGAACATTAGCAAGCGTTCCATTTTTACACAAAATGAGTTCCCTTCGATTTTTTGTTGAAATAAAGTTAGTTATAAGGTTGTTTAATTTGTTGTTAAAAAAGAACTACACTTACCAGTAGAATGCCTGCCGTTCAGTGCTGTCGCCTAATACACGTCGCGGCCATTGACAGAGTGAAGTGTAATTCCTCAGTGAACGAAAACATAAACGTTGTTATTTTGCTACCTTTACGATTAATTGCGATTTTCTTTTCATATTGAGCTGTAGATTGTGGATGAATACACAGAAAGGTACACCATGCCAATGTTCATGCTTTATTTGTTTTAAATGAGACGATTTAGAAATGTGTCCATTGGAAATACATTGCAATTTCTAGAGGGGTGGACCGCGCGAAACACCAATGACGTAACCACTACACCTCCCTATGAAGCAGTGAAGCAACAAGTTTCAAGTTTCGTCTACAAGCCCAGTTACACTGATTATTACTTCCCCTATTTTGTCATGCATTTATTCATGACCAGTCCCTACAGATACATTTAGCTTTATATTTATTATTTCCGTTGTTTGTGATTAATCACAGCAATTAACACAAAAGAAAATCATCTGACAGCCCTATAGTAATTAGTGTACAAGTGTATTTATGAATTTGAAAGGAGGATGATGTAGGCTATCTGTTTGCTGCAGGATACTACTAGTGTCATGATACAAACACAAAAGTATCATGGTAGTTTGATGGTAATTCAATTATTACCATGGTACATTGTATAAATAATTTACCATGATGTTGCCATGGTAAAAGTCATGTATTGCCATCTACCACTTTTGTAGCATGTATAGGCTACGTTGATACAACCTATACATCCGATACATGGTCCTAATGCTAGGCTACGTTGATACAGCCTATACATCCGATACATGGTCCTAATGCTAGGCTACGTTGATACAGCCATCAGATACATGGTCCTAATGCTAGGCTACGTTGATACAACCTATACATCCGATACATGGTCCTAATGCTAGGCTACGTTGATACAGCCATCAGATACATGGTCCTAATGCTAGGCTACGTTACATTTACATTTAGCTGACGCTTTTATCCAAAGCGACTTACAAGTTCTGTACGACAAGTCATCAGGAGGGGTACAACTCTATCAGCTGAGTAACAATGTTCATCAAAGTGTTGCATGTTACAGTGTAGGTTAGTTTATTAGGACAAGTGCATGACAGTAAGGTTAGTTAGGGTTAGAGTTTTAATTTTATTTAATTTTTTTAATATTATTATAAGTGCGTCTTAAGTCGACGGCGGAAGATTGGACGGGTTTTGGCTGTCCTAACTGGGGTGGGTAGTTCATTCCACCATTGTGGGGCAAGGACTGAGAATAGGCGGCATCTCTTTGATGACCCTCCCAGGGCGTGGATAGGAGTAGGTCTGAGGCGGCCAGAAGATGCAGAGCGTAGGGGTCTTGAGGGTGTGTAGTTAGAGACCATTGACCGGAGGTAGGCGGGAGCGGTTCCCTTTGCCGCCCGGTGTGCTAGGTCGAGGGCCTTGAAGCGGATACGTGCGGCAATGGGGAGCCAGTGCAGGTCCCTAAGAAGTGGGGTGACATGGGCCGACTTCGGTAGGTTTGAGATCAGGCGGGCCACTGCGTTCTGATTGAGTTGAAGATGCTTGGTGGCAGTGGCCGGGAGGCCAGCGAGCAGTGCGTTGCAGTAGTCGAGGCGGGAGGCTACGTTGATACAGCCTACTGTATACATCAGATACATGGTCCTAATGCTAGGCTACCTACAGCTAGCTTATACATCAGATACATGGTCCTAATGCTAGGCTACGTTGATACAGCCTATACATCAGATACATGGTCCTAATGCTAGGCTACGTTGATACAGCCTACTCTATACATCAGATACATGGTCCTAATGCTAGGCTACGTTGATACAGCCTATACATCAGATACATGGTCCTAATGCTATAGGCTACGTTGATATAGCTAGCCTATACACCAGATACATGGTCATAATGCTGATACAGCCTACTGTATACATCAGATGCATGGTCCTAATGCTAGGCTACATTGATATAGCTAGCCTATACACCAGATACATGGTCCTAATGCTGATACAGCCTACTGTATACATCAGATACATGGTCCTAATGCTAGGCTACGTTGATATAGCTAGCCTATACACCATACATGGTCCTAATGCTAGGCTACGTTGATACAGCCTACTGTATACATCAGATACATGGTCCTAATGCTAGGCTACGTTGATACAGCCTACTGTATACATCAGATACATGGGCCTAATGCTAGGCTACGCTGATACAGCTAGCCTATACATCAGATACATGGTCCTAATGCTAGGCTACGTTGATACAGCCTACTGTACATCAGATACATGGTCCTAATGCTAGGCTACGTTGATACAGCTAGCCTATACACCAGATACATGGTCCTAATGCTAGGCTACGTTGATACAGCCTACATACATCAGATACATGGTCCTAATGCTAGGCTACGTTGATACAGCCTACTGTATACATCAGATAAATTTTTGTTAGTAACTGTCTAACTGTACATATGGCTGTTTACACTAGTAACTGTTTACCTGCATGTATAACTGTCTCCACCAGTGACTGTCTAGTTGCATATATATCTGTTCCCACTAGAGGGCGCTCTAGGCGGAGCCACCCAGGTACACCACCTTGTGGCGAGTATAAAAGCAAAGGTATACTCCCACTTCATTCTCTCCCCCAATGTCTCTCAGTGAGAGAAGACCATGTATGTTACTGCTGCTCTTTCCATGTAAATAAAAAGAAACCACACCAGTTCAGGCTCAAGATAGAAACCATGCCTCTTGACCACATTATTGTCACCCTATAGCCGAATTCTGTTAACAGGTTATGGGCCCAGATAACGCCGGGGCAAAATAGTGGAGGTACTGTAGCAAGCTTAGCTGAAGTATAGGCTAGGATAGGGCCGGGAGCACTGCGTGGCTAGACGCTAGGCCAACAAGAGCGAAAGCTAAGCATACCATTAACGAAGAGGATGGAAAACAAGAGAAGAGGCAAATGGCCGACATTCAATGGAAAAGCAGAGAACTACGAGCTCTGGGAAGAGCGCATGCTGTGCTGCATGCATGGGGCAGGGCTGAAGGAGACGATCCTGGGGGCCCCCACGGGAGAACTGACAGCGGAAGAGCAAGCCCTGGACGACCAGCGGAACGCAAGCGCGTACTGCGAGTTAGCGCCGATGCTCGACGACACCAGCCTGGGGCTGATATTCCGCGACACTAAAGACAGAGGCCGAGAAAGCCTGGCGGTACTGAGAGAGCATTTCATCGGGCGAGGAAGACCCAGAGTCATGGCCCTCTACATAGCACTAACGGGCCTGAGGAATGATGATGGCGCTGCTCCGACCGGCTGCCTCTCTGTTCGCTCCGTCGAGACTGTGTTTACTTTTGTTAATATTTATAGTTTTTAGAGTTTTGTTCGTACCAACTGTTGGTGCATTTAATGTATATGACCGTCAGTCACTCATAGACATTGGATTACGGGAAACTTACCAACTGGATTACTCACTGGATCAGCTTTCCGAACCGCATCAATGGCCTGAAGAAATTCTCCGGAGATCAGGACCAGATCCTTTGTTCCTAGACCCCAGGAACAGAGGAACCAGACGGCGAGGGAAGAGGGCTGGGATCCGTAACAGGCTGAGATCCAGACGCCACCGCACACCACTGCCCAGTATATTACTAGCCAATGTACAATCAATTGACAATAAACTGGATGACATTCGAGCAAGGATTCAATATCAAAGAGACGTTAGCGACTGCAACGTCCTCTGCTTCACCGAGACGTGGTTGACGCCGGACGTCCCAGACCACGCAATTCAACCGGCTGATCACTTCTTTATTCACCGCAAGGACAGATCAGCAGAGTCCGGTAAACAACGTGGAGGAGGTATTGCCTTCATGTTTAACAAAAATTGGAGTGACCCAACTAACGTGAAGGAATTATCCAACCACTGCTCCCCAGAACTGGAATATATAACCATCAAGTGTCGTCCTTTCTTCCTCCCGAGGGAGTTAACGGCGATCGTCCTGGTCGGAGTGTATATTCCACCGCAAGCCAGCAACAAGGTTGCGCTCTCCAGACTACACGACGAGGTAAATAGAATCCAAGAGGCGAATGTTAACGCCGCCATTTTAGTTCTGGGAGATTTCAATAGCGCCAATCTGAGAAAGGTATTGCCTGACTTCTATCAGCATGTGACTTGCAACACCAGAGGCGGTAACATCCTAGATCACTGTTACACGCAATTTAAAGGTGGCTACAAGGCTCATTCTGATAGTGGCTTCGGTAAGTCAGATCACGCATCAATTTTTCTTTCACCAAAGTACAGACAGAGAATTAAAAGTACTCCCGTAGTCTCGCGAGAGGTGCAGAAATGGGATGTGACGTCAGAGGATACGATCCGGTCAGTGTTTCACAACACAGACTGGAATGTGTTCCGCGACACAGATAACATTAATGCCTACACGGAGACAGTGCTGGACTATGTTTGTACTAGGGTGAAAGAAACAATCCCCACTACCAAAATGAGAGTTTACCCAAATCAAAAACCCTGGGTAGACAAATCCGTCCGTGAAGCTCTGAGAGAGCGCACCAAAGCATACAACGACGGCCTAGAGGCAGGCAACATGAATGACCACAAGGTGGCGCGATACAACGTAAGGAGGACTGTGTCAGAGGCCAAACGACGCTACAGGGATAAAATTGAACTCCAGTTTGAACAAGCTGACTCTAGAGCTATGTGGCAGGGGCTCAAAACGATGACAGACTACAAAGGCGCCTCCCTCAAACTGAACAGTGACATCTCCTTAGCAAATGACCTCAATACCTTCTATGCGAGGTTTGATGCTGGTAATAACAACACCAGCTCACAAGCCTCGGCAATGGGGGGGGGGGGGTCGGCTGCTGATGGAGGCGCAGTGTTCAGGGTAACAGAGCATGAGGTGAGGCGGACCTTTAAAAAAGTGAATATCAGGAAGGCAGCAGGTCCAGACGGCATCCCCGGCCGCGTCCTAAAAGTCTGTGCCGACCAACTGGCCCCAGTATTCACTGACATATTTAACCTGTCCTTAGAACAGGCTGTCATCCCCACCTGCCTGAAGAAGTCCACTATTATCCCTGTACCCAAAAAATCCAAGCCTGCTTGCCTCAACGACTACCGCCCTGTAGCTCTCACCTCCATAGCCATGAAGTGCTTCGAGAAGCTAGTAAAGGGCTACATCTGCTCCTCCCTCCCCATCAACATGGACCCCCTGCAATTTGCATACCGCCCCAACAGGTCCACGGAGGACGCCATATCCCATGTGCTGCACACAGCAGCATCACACCTGGACAAGAGGCAGGGGAACTATGTGAGAATGCTATTCATCGACTACAGCTCGGCATTCAATACCATAGTCCCCTCCATACTCATAGCCAAGCTCAGGGACCTGGGCTTGGGCTATGACCTCTGCCAGTGGGTCTTGGACTTCCTGACTGGCAGACCCCAGGTGGTGAGAGCAGGCAACTGCACCTCCTCATCCATCACCCTCAACATAGGGGCCCCCCAGGGCTGTGTTCTGAGTCCCCTCCTCTACTCCCTGTACACACACGACTGTGTGGCTCAGCGGAGTAGCAATACAATCGTCAAATTTGCTGACGACACAGTGGTGGTGGGCCTGATCTCTGCCAACGACGAGAGGGCCTACCTGGAAGAGGTCAAGGTCCTGGCGGGATGGTGCCAGGAAAACAGCCTCTCCCTGAACGTCAGCAAAACAAAGGAGATGATTGTGGACTTCAGGAGGTCGGGGGTCAAGGACTACAGCCCCCTCAGCATCGACGGGGCACCGGTTGAGAGAGTCAACAGCTTTAAGTACCTCGGAGCCTACATATCCGAGGACTTGACATGGACCACACACATTAACAGTGTTGTGAAGAAGGCACGACAACGCCTCTACTTCCTCAGGCGCCTAAGGAAGTTCCAAGTCAGCCAGAAGATCCTTAAGAACTTCTACTCATGTACAATAGAGAGCATCTTGACCGGCAACATCACCTCCTGGTTTGGGAATAGCACTGCACAAGACCAAAGCAGACTACAAAGAGTGACACGTTCAGCCGAACGCACAATTGGAGGGGGGCTCCCCACCCTCCAGAACATTTACTACAAGCGTTGCAAGGGCAAGGCTAAGAGAATCATTAAAGACTCCAGTCACCCGAACAACTGCCTCTTTGAACTGCTGCGGTCAGGCAAGCGATACAGGAGTCTCAAGGCGAGCACAGAAAGACTCAGAAGAAGCTTCTATCCCCAGGCCATCAGGCTGCTAAACGAACAATGAATGAACACTACACAACAACAACCACCAAACGCACATAGCACACACATCCACACGCACACACTCACTTTAAACAAACACACTGTAGCACCCACTCCACACACTTATAGCACACACCCACTTTAAACAAACACACTGTAGCACCCACTCCCCACACTTTATATTTATGAATGAAGGATTGCACTACAACTCGTACACCTTACTGTAAATTGTACCTAAAATTGTACCTCATCCCATTTCTGCTTTGCACTAGATAGTACTGTACATTAGTACACTGCATAGTATTGTGTATTGTATATTATATGGTAACTCAGAACATTGTACATATGTCTATACCGAACACTGTGACCTCATTTTCTTCTTCTAAATTCATGCTATATTATGTTATTATGTTATTTGATACTATCTTGTCTAGCACAGTCTCTGGAGCGTAACAGTAAGAAGCATTTTGTATGAAAGTATTCTGTACTTCTGTATGACAACTATTAAAGAACTTGAACTTGAACTTGAAGGGGACCACCGAAACCGTGACCGAATACGTCAACAGAGCGGAGCAAATCACGAGGAGTGCCGGAGAAGCACCAAGCGATGGGCTAATGATAATGAGAGGACTACCGGAGCTGTACAAACCGTTCACACTCCTGGTAACACACGGTTCAACAGACATTACGTTGGGACAGTTCAAGGCTAAGTTAAGGAACTTCGAGGCCTCAGAAGACACCCACCCAGCCGCCGCGGAGGAGGGGGAGAGCGACGCCAAGAGAGAGAACCAGGACCACGACGGAACTGGCGTGTTGGCGATGCGGAGATAAAGGCCATCGGAGAAGCGAATGCACAAAGACTGTTTGGTGTAGCTTCTGCAAATCCACAGGGCACACAGACAGAACATGCATGAAGAAACACAACCAGAGCGCGCGATACGCGCATGGACAAGATGGCGGCTATGGACGAGACGACGGCCACGGACAAAATGGCGACTACAGACGAGACGAAGGCCACGGACAAAATGGCGGCTACAGACGAGACGAAGGCCACGGACAAAATGGCGGCTACAGACGAGACGAAGGCCACGGACAAAATGGCGACTACGGACAAGATAGCGACTGTGGATGGGGTGACGACAGCGGACATGATGACGGCGACTATCGACGTGAGATGAATCGAGACGACGCCCGGAGAATCGATGGCGGCGACGATCGGCGTGAGGCGAGTCGAGACGACGCCCGGAGGATAACGGGACAAGAAGACTGCGCTTTTGGAGCGCGGACGGCGGGCATCGCCGGACCGGCCCAGCTGCCCAGAGAAGGGGACTGATCGTGGACACGGGCGCGTCGTCCCATGTCATCAACGACAGGAGTCGGTTCAAGAACTTTGACGACACTTTCCACCCGGAGAGGCACTGCATGGAGATGGCGGACGGTAGACGCATCTACGGATTGGCACAAGAGAGGGGAGACACACAGGTATGCCTCACGGACAGCAAGGGGCGCCGACGTACGGTGACGCTAAAGAACGCTCTATACGTACCATCGTTCCCACAAGGACTATTCTCTGTAATAGCTGCTACTGCAAGCGGCGCCAAGGTATTCTTCAACAAAGGTAAACATTTTCTTGTAGAACCTGACGGTACCCGGTTTGACATAAAGATGTACCAGAGAATATTTAATCTGAAAACGGAGTGTAATGACAACGACCAGTGAAATGATAATGATGATGTGTGTAGCGGGACGGCCAGTCACGATATTCAGACGTGGCACGAGATTATGGATCATTGTAATTACGAGGATTTACTGAAACTGCAAGTAGTGTCAGAGTGCATGCACATTGAAGGGGAGAAGCGTAGACCTGACAAATGTGCAATGTGCAAAACGGGGAAGTTTACCCAACCGAGATACATAAATCCCACAGACAGAGTAAGGGTACCACTTGCACTAGTTGACATGGACCTAGCAGGCCCAGTAAGCAACGAGTCCATAGGAGGTTTTAGATATGTACAGTCCTTTACAGACGTGTGTACATGGGAGTGTTTGTTTACTTTATCAAAGAAAAGAGTGACACACTCCAGGCCACAGAAAAATTCCTGGCAGACGTAGCCCCTTATGGTACAGTAAGATGTTTGAGGTCCGACCACGAAACCGAGTTCACAAACGAGAGTTCCAATCACTGTTGAGAAGGTATAAGATAAGACACGAGATGTCACGTCCATATCCCACACACCAGAGCGGGGTGGCAGAGAGGGAATGGCACACCCTTTTCGAAATGGCTAGGTGTAAGCTAGCAGATAGTAACTTACCAAAGAGCCTGTGGCATTATGCGGTGCAAGAAGCCGCTTACACCAGAAATAGGTGCTTTAATAAGCACTCTGGCACCACCCCGTATACAGCGCTGACAGGAAAGAAGTGTAATCTAGCCTGAATGCATCGATTTGGATCAGTGTGTTATGCGTACCTGCAGGACAGGGGAAAACCCAAGTCCAAGGATGTAAAAAGATTTTTCGTAGGACACGACAGAGGAAGTCCTGCTTTCCTAGTTTATCACCCCGGTAACGGGAGAGTGCAGAAACACATGCTAGTCAAGTTTGTTACGAAGACAACCTGTGAGAGCGAGACACAGACAGAGGAGCCAGAGCTGGACTCCAGAGCAAGGTGTGTAGAAACAGAAACACATCACCCCAGTGTACTTAGTACAGTTGTGCAGACAGACAGTCAGCAACCCCCAGAGGGCGATGACGAGGAGCACCTGAGGGTGACATCAAGTGCCCCAAGAAGTGGGAGGTATTCCCCAAGGGAACACAAACCACCAGAATATCTGCCAGACTATGCCAGGAAAGGGAGTGACGAGGAGGACAATACACCTACCCCCGTTGAGTACTACTACAGGGTAGTCAGTGGGGTAAACCCGACCTTTAAGGAGGCCACATTGTCCCCCGAAGAGGGCAGTGATAAAGTAGGAGGAAAATGGGTGTATTCAACCAAGTTACCAGAGGGCAGACAGACAGTGGGAGGGAAATGGTTGTATTCGATCCAGGAGGGTATTGAAGACCACGGTAAATACAAAGTATGGTTCGTAGAAAATTGATTAAATGCTGAAGGAATAGAATCCAGTTTTGAAAGTCTGACTAGAGACTAGGGCTGGGCGATATGACGATATTATATAAATATCGGGTACAGTTCATTAACGATACACTTTTTTAACGTATCGTGGATATCGTGATGTTTTGCCCAAGAGGATTGTGTCGCGTCAATCTGGTCCACCCCGTTCAAACTTTTGAACAACGCCGCTCCCACACACACACTACTGCATCAAAGTTAGTTAGTACTTATGATTAACAAAGGCATTCGTTTTGTGGCATCAACATTATATAGTTACACGTTATATAGTTACACATCAGCGTATTTACCCAAACATAGCAACGTCCGATGACGACATAGATAGCAAGCGTTACTGTTCATATCTCAGTCCGTGCCGAGTTGTGCGTGCCCATTCTGCGGTCTGTTAATAAAGTTTTCAATCAGACAGATGTATGGAAAGGCTTTTATTATAACATTTGTTGCAGTAAAATCATTATGCCTCGTTGTCATGCTGCGGTGCGCTAGTAATCACTCGTCGGCTGCGGTGAGCTGTTGTTGTTGTCGTTGAGCTGAGCTCTCGTTAAAATCAAGGAGGGCATTCAGGAAGTAAAAAAAGAATAGCGCTGCTTGCCGATTGGTGCTAAGAACAGCAGGGCGGGTACAAGCGAATGATTGAATGAATGAAAACGTTATTAACGATTGCAGAATGGGTACAATACAGTACAGCTCAATACAACAACAGTGGACTGACTGGAGGATGAAGACCAGAAAAAGACTTTCGGCTTTTTTACATAAGGGTCCTCCATTTTCAATTCATCAAAACATTTAGAGACATACAAATATACAGTAGTTTCATAAAAATGCTAAAATCCTATTGATTGATTTAAAACTTTATTAACATATTGCAGAATGGGTACAGTACAGCTCAATACATACAATTGTTAAGGGGATGCAGACCAGCGAAAGACTTTCGTCTTGTTTACATCAGGGTCCCCCATTTTCAATTCATCATATTTCATATCTAAATCATATAATATCTCATTGCTAAATATATGCAATATATAATCTAATAATCCAATAATCTAAATCTAATATATAATATAAAAATGCTAAATGCATGGGTATTTTATTTTGTCTTTAATGTTAGCTTGCAAACTCAAATACTGTCTTGGTAAGCCTCATAATGAATTGTTTGGGGAAAAAAAGAAAAACATTGTGATGCGTATCGTGTATCGCCGAAAGGTCAGAAAATATCGTGATATCATATTTAGGCCATATCGCCCAGCCCTACTAGAGACCATGTTTGAATACTGAAATTAGTCCTATGTTTGGTCCCATGTTTAAGTACAGAGGTGGGTGGTTTACAATGTTTAAGTACAGAGGTGATTCAATGTTTAAATACAAAAGAGGATCTATGTTTAAAATACAGAAGTGGAGGATTTGATCATCGCTCCAGACCACAAAAGAAAAACCTAGGCAGGTTAAACCATTTTATAGGTATGGACTTCGAACAGTCTGCCAACTGTGTAAAAATATCCCAGAAGAGATATGTGGGAAAAGGTCCTGAGATGTTTTTGACTGAAGTAAGAAATGTATAGATAAACTGTGGGTAGCTTCATTCTGTTGGAAAACCTGTACTCGCCCTGACCTATGTTCTGTAGTGAGTAAGAATGTCGTAGTATTTTTGTTGACCCCACGGAGAATCATTGAACTACGTCAAAAATATGTTTTTCATTATCCCAGAGGTACAGCAGACGGACAGCGGTGTTTCAGGAAAGACAACAAAGGTTTAAGGCTTAAAGCCTACAGCGATATTATCAGCCGGTGAAGTTTCAAGTTTCTTTAATAGTTGTCATACAGAAGTACAGAATACTTTCATACAAAATGCTTCTTACTGTTACGCTCCAGAGACTGTGCTAGACAAGATAGTATCAAATAACATAGTATAGCATGTAAATTAGAAGTAGAAAATGAAGTCACAGTGTTCAGTATAGACATATGTACAATGTTCGATGCAGAATAGACGTAACTGAGTTACCATATAATATACAATACTATGCAGTGTACTAATGTACAATGCTATATAGTGCAAAGCAGAAATGGGATGAGGTACAATTTAGGTACAATTTACAGTAAGGTGTACGAGTTGTAGTGCAATCCTTCATCAATAAATATAAAGTGTGGGGAGTGGGTGCTACAGTGTGTTTGTTTAAAGTGAGTGTGTGCTATAAAGTGTGGGGAGTGGGTGCTACAGTGTGTTTGTTTAAAGTGAGTGTGTGCGTGTGGATGTGTGTGCTATGTGCGTTTGATGGTTGTTGTTGTGTAGTGTTCATTGTTCGTTGAGCAGCCTGATGGCCTGGGGATAGAAGCTTCTTCTGAGTCTTTCTGTGCTCGCCTTGAGACTCCGGTATCGCTTGCCTGACCGCAGCAGTTCAAAGAGGCAGTTGTTCGGGTGACTGGAGGCTTTAATGATTCTCTTAGCCTTGCCCCTGCACCGCTTGTTGTAAATGTTCTGGAGGGTGGGGAGCCCCCCTCCAATTGTGCGTTCGGCTGAACGTGTCACTCTTTGTACTCTGCTTCGGTCTTGTGCAGTGCTATTCCCAAACCAGGAGGTGATGTTGCCAGTCAGGATGCTCTCTATTGTACATGAGTAGAAGTTCTTAAGGATCTTCTGACTGACTTGGAACTTCCTTAGGCGCCTGAGGAAGTAGAGGCGTTGTCGTGCCTTCTTCACAACACTGTCAATGTGTGTGGTCCATGTCAAGTCCTCGGATATGTAGGCTCCGAGGTACTTAAAGCTGTTGACTCTCTCAACCGGTGCCCCGTCGATGCTGAGGGGGCTGTAGTCCTTGACCCCCGACCTCCTGAAGTCCACAATCATCTCCTTTGTTTTGCTGACGTTCAGGGAGAGGCTGTTTTCCTGGCACCATCCCGCCAGGACCTTGACCTCTTCCAGGTAGGCCCTCTCGTCGTTGGCAGAGATCAGGCCCACCACCACTGTGTCGTCAGCAAATTTGGTGATTGTGTTGCTACTCCGCTGAGCCACACAGTCGTGTGTGTACAGGGAGTAGAGGAGGGGACTCAGAACACAGCCCTGGGGGGCCCCTATGTTGAGGGTGATGGATGAGGAGGTGCAGTTGCCTGCTCTCACCACCTGGGGTCTTCCCGTCAGGAAGTCCAAGACCCACTGGCAGAGGTCATAGTTCAAGCCCAGGTCCCTGAGCTTGGCTATGAGTTTGGAGGGGACTATGGTATTGAATGCCGAGCTGTAGTCGATGAATAGCATTCTCACATAGTTCCCCTTCCTCTTGTCCAGGTGTAATGCAGCTGTGTGCAGCACATGGGCTATGGCGTCCTCCGTGGACCTGTTGGGGCGGTATGCAAATTGCAGGGGGTCCATGTTGATGGGGAGGGAGGAGCAGATGTAGCCCTTTACTAGCTTCTCAAAGCACTTCATGGCTATGGAGGTGAGAGCTACAGGGCGGTAGTCGTTGAGGCAAGCAGGCTTGGATTTTTTGGGTACAGGGATAATAGTGGACTTCTTCAGGCAGGTGGGGATGACTTTACATTATTACATCATTATTGTTATTGTTATTATTAACAATATTATTATGATGGTTGTATCAACCCTAAATCTGAGTTGGGGGGGGGGATGCAATGCAGACAAACAGCTGCATACAGTGCAACCATTTCACTCACATTTGCCCATTCATTTTTGGACACATCACACACCATGACTGATGAGTATATGTTTCAGCTATGACAATGTGTTTATCTAGAGCAACTGCTCAGAATGCAGTAGGTAATTGAAATGTATCCTCTATACCGAATATGGTGTTTTTGAAGAATGGGCGTTCTGTCAAAACCGTTTAAAATGATGGACATTGTGTATATATGGAGACGGTTGTTTATGAGGACAACCATGGGACCATTGTGATTGCTAGGAACCCAATGTGTCAATATAGATGTAAACATGTCATTATAAATAATATCATCACATCAGGTATGTCATCAGATAAGAACAAATGACACTGGTTTACTGTCCAATGGACAACAGAGTAGTAGATACTATGAGGGAACCTGTTTCAAATTAAAATTGAAGGGATTTGCAAGGGTCATGTTTAATGTGAAGATATTGACTGTCATACCCTATTGATGTTTTTGGAATTATATTATTTCCTTTGTAAAATGATTTTCCAAGATGTCAGCCAGTGTGCTAATACAAACCTAAGTGGGAGTGTGACATATTTTGCATTTATCTTGTTGAAATCCTCCCACAGGTTATTTTTACTACCACATATTTAATTGAGACCCTTTATTTGTTTATTATTTCAATTTAGCTGGAAATACATTGCTACAACATTCAGTAACATTTGCAGAGCCTTATAACAAAAACATTATTACGGTCACCATTGTGACCAGTGGGATTAATCAACAAATTTTGTTATTTATTTTTCTATTTCATTGAACATTGCACATGTTAAAAGCCATTTTTTTTTTTTACTCAAATGTGAGTATTACCAAGTCAACTTGTGTTCTTAAAACAATGACAATAAACATAGTTTTATTAGGTTGAAATAATGTGGTTGTGTACTTATTTTTCTGTTAACTTATTATGGATTGAAAACTGAAAACCTTAATGCACAGTAACTGAACTCAATATTTTTAAGTTCTGGTAACTTATTATTATTTATTTTTTTACAGTGTAGTCTTGCGATCAATCAAAACTTATTTACACGATATACCTCACATTCACCCTCCATTCACATCCTGGTGTTCTCCTGGTGTTCTCCATTAGGCCTGTAGGTGGAGCTATGACAGCACACGTACAGTACACACACTAATGGTGTGTGATGTGTCCAAAAATGAATGGGCAAATGTGAGTGAAATGGTTGCACTGTATGCAGCTGTTTGTCTGCATTGCATTCCCCCCCCCCCAACTCAGATTTAGGGTTGATACAACCATCATAATAATATTGTTAATAATAACAATAACAATAATGATGTAATAATGTAAAAATTATCATTAAAAATACCTGATTATGAGAAAAAAAATTACGATGCATGGAATATTGTCGAGGCACACTAGTTACAACTATATTTCAAACAGGCACTCCATGTCAAAAAGGTTGCTGACCCCTGCTCTATACCGAATATGGTGTTTTTGAAGAATGGGCGTTAAAATGATGAACATTGTGTATATATGGAGACTGTTGTTTATGAGGACAACCAGGGGACCATTGTGATTACTAGGAACCCAATATGTCAATATAGATGTAAACATGTCATTATAAATAATATCATCTCATCAGGTATGTCATCAGATAAGAAAGAATGACACCGGTTTACTGTCCAATGGACGACAGAGTAATAGATACTATGAGAGAGCCTGTTTCAAATTAAAATTGAAGGGATTTGCAAAGGTCATGTTTAATGTGAAGATATTGACTGTCATACCCTATGGATATTTTTGGGATTATATTATTTCCTTTGTTAAATGTTTTCCTCAGAAGTCAGCCAGTATGCTAATGCAAACCTAAGTGGGAGTGTTGAGATCAGAAGCTCTGTGTAGGATTGTTAGTAACTGTCTAACTGTACATATGGCTGTTTACACTAGTAACTGTTTACCTGCATGTATAACTGTCTCCACCAGTGACTGTCTTGTTGCATATATATCTGTTCCCACTAGAGGGCGCTCTAGGCGGAGCCACCCAGGTACAAACGCAAGTATAAAAGCAAAGGTATACTCCCACTTCGTTCTCTCCCCCAATGTCTCTCAGTGAGAGAAGACCATGTATGTTACTGCTGCTCTTTCCATGTGAATAAAAAGAAACGCCAGTTCAGGCTCAAGATAGAAACCATGCCTCTTGACCACATTATTGTCGCCCTATAGCCAAATTCTGTTAACAATAATGCTAGGCTACCTACATGTAGCAGGGTGGATTATCCCTGCTTCGTGGGAACGGCTGCTGACAGTCACAAGGTAGCTGGACACAGTAGAGCTCTGTCTGACTGCACCCTCGTCTTTGGGCCTGGAGCATCGACTGGAGGCTGGTAGTGTGAGTGGATGGGGCCCGGGATTTACCAACCTGGTCTGGTACTCTGGTCTTCCTTCCCTGCAGCAGGGCGGTCAGCAGTACTACCCAACACGCTCCCCACTTCCCCAATTGCTCCTGAGACCCTCCCACACCTGGTGACTGAATTGTAAATAAATACCCTGGGTCCCCCCCGCAAGCAGTACCCTCCCTTACGGACCCTATAGAAACCTTACAATGAAAGGGAAAGGTGGAATAGGAAGGAGTTAATTATGTCAACGTTACCCACACCAAAAGAGTTGTTAAACGGCTCATGGATCGACACGCACACAGAGCTCCCATCCAATACTTTAATGTTATTGATACTGTCAGTACAATGACTTACTACTAGTGACCAATTGGACTGAAGTCCCACTATAGTTTCGTTGGTAACTCCATACCTCATAAACACGTATATTATACACCCACCTCTGGGTTAATATCAGGGATAATATACTTCAATGTGTTTGGCCCACGTCTGGGTCTTCACCCTGGATAATACCTTCAAAAAGGCTTTAATTATACGGCAGGAATAGTACCTCCAAAAGGCGTTATCTATACTACCCCAGGTCTGTAACTTCCCCACAGGGAAAGGGTTAATTGGATGGGAAAATATTATTAAGCACACATGTTATCAGACTCAAAGAAAAGGAAAGAAAGCAACAAGTGGGCCCACAAAATACCAAACAGAAGTCCTATCTTAATGCCGGCATATATTGTTTGGGGTTCCCCTATTGAACGGTAGTAGCAACGTTAACTTCGCCCTCAGGCTGCACCACACTGTATACTGTATAATAGCTCTGGAGCATCAATGCCCATTTGTACTCATCCAAAATGGCCGCCTGGCCACGCCACTGTCGTCCGGAAGGCAAGATGCCGTCGAACGCTCTCGGTGGGGATACTAGCAGGCGGAGCTGGAGCAGAGAGGCAGTGCTGGTGGAGAGCGTGTGCTGGCCGATGACGACCTCTGCTGGTCGGGAAGAACTCCCGTGTACTGCAGACAGCCAGGTGCAGGTCTGGTCGTAGGCTGGCGTAGCAGACTGGTTGCAGGCAGCCGGAGCAGACTGGTTGTAGGGCTGGTGCTGGGACGACACGCGCATCTAGCTTGCCTCACTCACACTGCAGCTAAACTCTGGGTCCCAAACAGCCCTTCTGCTAGATGAGATATATCATAACGCAGGGTGCTCCTAAGCACCGTTCCTCTTCGCGCCACGCTGGCGGGGCGCCTCACTAGAGGAAATAACTTTAACTTAAGCCCAACTCGGCTATACCGTTCGTATTCTAGGATAACTCGTGGTATATCACTAGGGATATTCAGGGAGAAACATGCAAGGCTCCACTACGAGTACATTCATAGGATAACCCGTAATATATTCCTGTTCAATACGGGGCTCTCCAGACATGACCGCTCCGGTCCAAGTTCACTGTCGAAGAGGCTGCTTCCTCGCACTTCCGTCCACTTCCTTCTCCGTCTCTCACGTACGCTCTCTGCCTTCCACCGCCCCCTGCTGGTCGCCTACTAGCTCCACAGGGAAAAGGATTGTAGAATAGAATCCAGTAATGCCGTTTATAATCCATATTTCGGCCGGTAGAAGAAGGAGGGACCCGCGTCATTGTTCGTGAGAATATCAATGATGTCTTTGTGCACAAAGGGGAAGTAGAAGATTACGTTAGCACTTCTGAATAATAGAAGAATATTCAGGATGCTACATACAGTTAGCCTATACATCAGATACATGGTCCTAATGCTAGGCTACGTTGATACAGCTAGCCTATACATCAGATACATGGTCCTAATGCTAGGCTACGTTGATACAGCCTCTACAGTACATCAGATACATGGTCCTAATGCTAGGCTACGTTGATACAGCCTATACAGTACATCAGATACATGGTCCTAATGCTTGATTGATTGATTGATTGATTGATTGATTGATTGATTGATTGATTGATTGATTGATTGATTGATTGAAAAAAGAAAAAAAAGCTCAATGCAGACCAGAGAAAGACTTTCGGTCCCCCATTTTCAATTCATCATGACATACAGATAGACAGTACTGCTACATCTATACATTTATGACATACCAGATTTACAAATACAGTACTGTTTGTGATACAAAAATAGTCTTGTAGTATAATAGTATACTGTATAAAAACTGTTGTCAGGATGCTTACGTAGTTTGAAATGTTTGTTTTGTTAGAGCATCAAGTTATGTCAAGCAATTACCTTTCAACACTGACTGCCATCGACTGTTTTAAAAAGTTTGATCGGCCTTCAGGCATGCAAGAGGACAAGAGAGTTGAGGAAGGGAGGAATACATACAAAAGTGCTGGCTCTTTTGTTTATACTTTTACTTTTGATACGTACATTTTAACAAAAGATAAATACTTTTGATACTTAACTCCATTTATTCAAATATTCAACAATAATTTTTCTTTGTAATGGTTCTCCTGAACTTTGTGTTGCTTACCAATCCGACAATTATGCAGATTTATTCATAGCATTAGCATGATAAATTGGGAGCAAAATGAAGCGGCTATACACTTGAATTATTAAGATTATGAAAAATTACAATGAATGTTTTGCTCTTGATGTGACTTGTTTTCCTGATAAACAAAAGGCCTCTAATTACCAGCGAAACATCTGGGGACCATGGTAACCTTCATTAATCTAAGCCCAAATCCTACCATTCATCTCCCTATAGACATTCACATGGGGATGGATAGGCATAGCAATGACACTGCATACAAAATGGTATCCACACACACCCACACACACACACACACACACACACACACACACACACACACACACACACACACACACACACACAGACACAGACACAGACACAGACACACACACACACACACACACACACACACGCTAAACTCTAATTATTTTCTGGATCTTCTCGTACCTCTGGGATATTCCACGGCAAACGCTCTCTGTTAGCGCCGCGTCTTCCAATCCCGAAGTCCCCGGGTGTTAATTACAACATAATAAACATTGATTACAAGTCAATTCGTTTCGTAACAGGCCTTCAAATAGGTTACTACATCCGAGTGCTTGCCACATTCCAAGAGCAGGTAATTCTGAGAAATTCTACAGTGGAAGGAGCCGCCTCCCCCTTCGCCGATATCTGCACAGACTCTCTAAAGGCCAGGAGCACTCTGGGCTGCTCTCAGACATGATAATGAATGTCATAGATTCAACCTGAGCTCAGACCACATATTCCAAGTCCCCCCCACCGCCACCACCACCACCCACACCCCACCCCTCCAGTTCATATCCATCCTGCTCATACAAAAGTAGGGATTCTCCCGGCTTAGAGCCAGCACATCAATCCATCATCTTCTGCAGGTGGTGTTGTGCGCGTACATGTGTGTGTGTGTGTGTGTGTGTGTGTGTGTGTGTGTGTGTGTGTGTGTGTGTGTGTGTGTGTGTGTGTGTGTGTGTGTGTGTGTGTGTGTGTGTGTGTGTGTGTGTGTGTGTGTGTGTGTGTGTGTGTGTGTGTGTGTGTGTGTGTGTGTGTGTGTGTGTGTGTCTTATTGCAGACTCCTCATACCTCACAGGGCTTGTGGGCCGGGGTAGCGGTCTGTGGATAACCCCGGTGACCGAGAGCCCCCGGCTGATGGGAAGCCTGGCCCAGACCCACAGAGAGGAGGGCCGGGGGATGAGGCTGGATCACACTCCGCCTGAGTGATGGAGGGCCACGGCCAGGTGTGTGTGTGGAGGTGATGGAGGATGTGGAATAGGAGGGAGATGCTGTCAGATTCCTTCAAAAGTTCAAGCAATCTTTTTTGTTTATTGAGTGTGGTGTGTTGTGCTTATGTGCGCATGTATGTATGGTATAATGAAGGTATTGTGTATGCGTGTGTGTGTGTGTGTGGTGTGTGTGTGCGTGTGTCTATGTGCACATAATGTCTGTGCCTGTGTGTGTTCGTGCGTGCGCGCTGCTCCTTCTCTGACCTACAGGATGAGTAGGGGGGAGACTCCTGCTGATTAATGGGGCTGTCTGCTCTCCCCTGGTGGCACGCCTCCAAACTAAATTTGGCCACCACTGGCTAGTGGGGTCAGGTGCAGGCGATGGAGACATTAGGGAGGGCCCGCCTCTCAGCAGCGCCGTCAGTTACACTCCTGGACCCGGGAGCCAGGGGGAGCTGCAGCGGGCCGGGACGGGTCATCTACTACCGAGAGGGAGGGGGGGGGGATAAAGAAAAAGTATATTTATGGATTGGAATAATAGTGTGATTATAATAAGAGTTTTTTGAAACCGTTGGTTTGGGACCCATAAATGGCTCCCAGATCTATGTCTTTTGGATCACCACATTATATGTTTTTAATGAGGCTGGGGTTCCGGCCAGAGACTGAATTACACTTTTTTTTTTTTTTTTTACTGTACATTTTTAAGAAGAAGTGTGGGTAAGTGTAGTAAAAACCTTCTTAGGAATAAGATGAAGCTTGATGCAACTAGTGCAGAGATGTTTCAACCTGTTTAGGCCAAGATCCATGTGTCGACACACTGTTTGTTAGGAATGGGGGTAGTGAGGGAAGGAGAGTAGAACCCAATGTTGCAGGACAATGATGATGAGAGAGGAGGCAGAGACGAGGGAGTAGAAAATTATTATTTGTATTTGAAGAGCAACCGGTAAACAAGGGCACGTTACAAAACAACAAAACAGACGCAGCCTAGCTGGCACTGAGGAACAACGAAACCGTCTTTACAAAAGAACAAAACAGGCACAGCCTAGCTGGCACTGAGGAACAACGAACTGTGAACACGAAAAGGAAAGGCAACAAAACAAAATACTTATTGAACACTTACTTTAGACAACAACACTACATGGTACGGAGGCGTCGACAGGAACAAGGGAAAACGGAGGTATGTCACCACACAGAGAAGAAGACCGAACACACATATATACACCGGCGACTAATTACAATTGGCCACACCTGGCCAGGCCAGTCTAAAACACCACAACAACCAACTAAACACAAAAGCAAATTACAAAACCACAAGCAGACAGGGGAACCACATCACACAAGGGAAGGGACATTCAATAACACACACCATGAAATCACATTAATTATATTCATCATAATAGTCAATGTCGGTGTGATGATTGCCTGCACCATCTGAATCATCTGGCCACTAGAGGGAGGTAGGAGACCAGGTAGGAGACCACTGTTCCCATTGTGACCACTATTTACATTGTGGCCACTGTTTACATTGTCCTCCACTGTTGTCTTTGACCATTTTGAATATTGCCATGCTAGTTGTTGTGAAGAAGGTGTGGGTACGGATGGACACAGCAATTATCGGTTCCACAAAGGTTAGTTAATGGTGAATATAATAAGTACTTCTGACAAAGAACCATATAACGTATGTTTTCAGAGTAACAATGTATATATGCATTCACAATTATGCCACAACAATGTGGAACGCCCTACCTACAGTACAGCTGTAAAATAATGTGAATTCTTACCCTCCTTCAAAACCGCTCTCAAAGAGCACCTACGGGTGGCATGCAATTCGAAACTGGCCCGGGTAAATGTCCAACCCCCCCCCACCCAACCCCCTCCAATGTACAGTTTCTTCCCCCTCGAATGTATATATATTTTTTATGATCTCTTTCTCTTAAACAGTACTGTATATTTGTATATCTTGTATGTCATAAATATCAGAATGAAACAGTACTGTATATCTGTATGTCATGTATGTCATAAATGTCAGGATGAATTGAAAATGGGGGACCCTGATGTAAACAAGATGAAAGTATTTCTCTGGTCTGCATCCCCTTAACAATTGTTTGTATTGAGCCGTACTGTATTGTACCCATTCTGCAATCTGTTAATAAAGTTTTCAATCAATCAATAAACGTTATTATCTAAAGACAGTTGATGTTGAGTAGTAATCACATTCACACTCCCAAGTGATTTGGATTAACTTCACAACTGCAAATACATAATAATCCAAATAATAAAAAAAAACTGACTTGGGTGGTTCGTGGTTGCTCTAGAACAGGGGTCTCAAACTCAATTTACCTGGGGGCCGCTGGAGGTAGAGTCTGGGTGAGGCTGGGCCGCATCAAATATTATATATATGATTTTCTTTTTGATTTTTTTTTTTGCAAAATCAACTCTGCCTCTCTTTGTTAATTACAACAAGCAAAGCTGTTTCTTATTTAAGATGAGGTCGGACTCGGCACTGACAGATTTGTGTTCATTGTGCTGCTTTTATAAAGCATCAAATGACGGCTTACAATATTTCATGAAAGCAAAGTGTTTAGTTTGTCTAAGATTTAAAAAGGTTTAAACTTTACAGCACTGACAAAGTTGAACAAAGTGCTGTACAAGTCCCACAAGGGGACCGCAAAATATCATCCAGCGTGCCACGATTGGCCCGCGGGCCGCGAGTTTGAGACCCCTGCTCTAGAATAATGCAGTACAGGTTATTCCTAGAGTAATCCTTCCTTACCTCTATAATAGACGGCCCTGCACAGTAGCGCAGCGACCAGAACAGGAAGCTGAGACGCTATTTGTAAATACACCCAAAGTTGTCTGAGACTTGTTTGTATATTGTTATCGTCCCTTATTAAACTGGATGGAACAAATAGAATATCGTTCTTATTTAAATACAACAATTAACTGTCAGAAACTCTGCCATCTGTCTTATCTACCGCCAGAGTAGAACGTTCTGCAGCCAATACAAATCTCCCCATGTGTATCTAATTGGTTAAATGTGTTTATTAGTTTGATTAGTTGTGTTTGTTTGATTAGTTGTGTGTTTATTTGTTTTATCAGTAGCGATTATATTTATCAGGAGCAATTATATGGCAATAACTTAAATCTCATACAGTGATTCTCACAATTGTCATTGTCCTTGTATTTGGTCTTGTTTTGTCATTTTTCTTGTGAATCACACACACAAATGTTTAACTTGAATAAGAAAGGTGAGTATTGAAAAATAAGACACCAAGATTACCTTTTTACAGTGTACTCAAGTTAACTTCACAGGGTGTAAATAATAAAATGCACGCTAAAAAAAATAAAAATAAAATGTCTCTAGTATGACTCAGTTTCAGTTTTTTTTTTTATTATTATTATTGATCTTTTTCCCCCTCCATTTTCCTCAGATTTTTCTCCCATCCCAATGTTAGTCGTTATGCCAATTCCCAATCCCCTTCCTGGTCGCTGCGCACTTACCCCCCACAGTCAGATCATCTGGGAGAGTGGAGGCTATCACGTGCTTCCTCCGACACACGTCCAGCCAATCAACCGCTTCTTTTCACCTGGCAGCGCGGATATTCTCCGAGAGGGCGTAGCGTGTGGAAGGATCACACTATCCCACTCAGTTCCCATCCGCGCTTAGCAGGCGCCCCGACCGAACTGTAGGAGTAGCTGTTTACAACGACCCGGACCCACCCCGCCAGCTTCTCCCACCCTCTAATACTGCCAATTATATTAGTGTGAACGGCCAGCCAAGCTGGTGACAACCCCGGAGCTGTGAGCTGGATTCGAACAGGCTCCGGGGTTGGTGACGAACGCAATCTCCGCTACGCCACCTAACCGCCCCCTCAGTTTCAGTTTTTAAAGTTTCAGTCATTGTGGCCTAATCAGTGTGTTTATTGTTTATTGTTTAAAAGGATCCCCATTAGATGTCACCTAGGCTAGGCTTCCTGTGTGTGGGGGTATGGTTGAAGAGAGGGGTTCAGATAGTGTGGGGTGTATGATCGAGGGAGGGGTCAGATAGTGTGGGGTGTATGATCGAGGGAGGGGTCAGATAGTGTGGGGTGTATGATCGAGGGAGGGGTCAGATAGTGTGGGGTGTATGATCGAGGGAGGGGTCAGATAGTGTGGGGTGTATGATCGAGGGAGGGGTCAGATAGTGTGGGGTGTATGATCGAGGGAGGGTTCAGATAGTGTGGGGTGTATGATCGAGGGAGGGGTCAGATAGTGTGGGGTGTATGATCGAGGGAGGGGTCAGATAGTGTGGGGTGTATGATCGAGGGAGGGGTCAGATATGTGAATGGTTTGACACTCATTATACAATGGCATGCACATTTCTTGATTCTGATTGGCTGAAACAGTGAAATTGCTGGTTGTTATTTAGTATAACACACTCCACGTGACCCCAGATCCCTCCCACAACCGAATTACTTCATTTCTTCTGTCTGAAACAAATTTTCCGCTGTAGATAGAAAAATGGACGTATGAATAGCTTTTGAACGAATCCTCCAAAAAAGATACACTCAACTGGAATATGTTAGTTTGTTACATACACATGGATTATGTAATTAATTTGTCATGACTCATTGTGAAACAAAAGAAAAATCGCGAAAATTAAAAAACAAAACAAAATGGCTGAGGTATTATTATTTATGGCCCATTCAACATCGATTATCTATCGTTCAGGATGTAGAAACGTTATACTTTTTCATTCATAGATTCATACGAAAATACCGTCTAGAATATAAATATGTTTTTATCGTTTTCTGCAGTAATTCCTAGAACGTGAGTTATAGGCATAACCGCATATATTTGTTGCCAATACACACTATATTAAAAATGTCAACTGTACATGATCCTAAACGTTATGACTGATCATGCGCGGCCTCTCCACATTTGCCGCCCTGGAGGTGTGGGAAGAGCTTTACTCAGCTCGAATCTTATTAAATCAAGTCAAGTTAAGTCAAGAGTTTTATTTGTCACGGCATACAATACAATACAATGAAATGCGGGTGGTCTTGCCCGCAACGATGTGCAATACAGTGGTACAACATATAATAGAATCCAATACAAAAAAACATTGTGCAATAACAGGTAACAGGTAACAGGTAACATGGTGTGACATCTCGGTATTTGTACATAGTTATTTACAGAGCATATAGGACATGCTAGGTAGCTTTGGTAGTGCAATACACTGTTACTGTTGCTAATACTAATTTAAAGTGGCCTTTCCTTTTGGCAATAAGTGTGGGTGTATGCGGCATGAGTGTGTGCCCGCTCATGTTAAAGTGTTAAAGTGGCTGCTAGTGTGTGAGCGTGCACAGCATGCGTGTCGTGTGTGTGCTCATGTGTGCTTATGTGTGGATAGGTCAGTGTTCTGTGGTACTCAATGTTCATTGTTCAAGACTCTGATGGCCTGGGGGAAGAAGCTGAGCCTAAGCCTCTCTGTCCTAGTAGCTGGGGTTCGCAGGCGTCTGCCTGACCTCAGCAGCCGATAACAGGCTGTTATTGGGGTGGTGGGGGTCTTTCATTATTCTGCAGGCTCTGGATTTGCACCTCTTGTTGTATAGAACCTGCAGGGGAGGTAGTGCAATACCCGTGGTACGCTCGGCTGAGCGCACCACTCTCTGTAGGGCCTTCTTGTCCTGTGCCGTGCTGTTTCCATACCAGGCAGTGATGTTTCCGGTCAAGATGCTCTCTACAGCTCCTGAGTAGAAGGACTGGAGTATCTTCCCCGATACTCTGAACTTCCTTAACTGTCTCAGGTGTTAGAGGCGCTGTTTCGCCTTCTTTACTACTGTGTCTATGTGTGTTGACCATGTCAGATCCTCTGAGATGTGGACCCCCAGGTACTTAAAGCTGCTCACCCTGTCCACGGTAGCCCCGTTAATCATCAGTGGTGTAGCCCATGGAATAGTATAGCTGTATGTTTACACTTGAAATGTGTATTTTTATTTAGTGTGCATTTTTATTTTGTCACAATATTATTTGGCTTAAATATATATATTTTATAAATAAATTTTGTTTTAATAAAAAAATTGTAATTTTTTTTATTAATATATATATATATATATATATATATATATATATATATATATATATATAATTAATTAAAAAAATACAAATTTTTAATTAAAACAAAATTTGCATCCCCAGTTATTTTACCCACGCGACGCCACTGTGTCTGTGTTTTGTAAATGTGTTTTAGTCTTGTATGTCTCAGTTTGTACATTCCCTATAGTTATTCCCCTGTGTGTTCAGTCTTATGTTAGTTCTGTCTACCACACCTGTGTCCTGTTAGCAATCACCCTCTGTCTCTAATTAGTGTTTGTATTTAGGTGTTGTGGGCCCAGCATACATTTGCTGGGTCATTGTTTCATGTTACCGGTGTGTACGTGTGTCAGTCGTGTTCCTTTGTTTTCTGTCTTTGAGTAAACCTTGTTTATCATCACAACGCCGTCTCCTGCCTGCTCAATTCAAGCTCTCGTGATCGTGCTTCATCTGCAACTGGGTTCCATTCATCATGCCACCAAAGCACACTCGTAACAGAATGACCCAGCAGATGGGAGCAGAGATGGGGTGAGCGACGCATGCTTCATCTTGGGGGCTACGGTCGTGGGTGCAGACCAAGCTGCCGCTCGGGGTCTGGCACCATGGAGCGGAGTGGCCAATCCAGCGGTGCCGATGATGCTGGGCACTGTGAGGATGAGTGCTATCGCCGCTGCCGCTCCTGTTCCGGATCCCTGGGTGGGGAGTCGCCTGGTCTGCAGGGGAGCGTCCAGGAAGGGGCGCGGATCCCGGCGCCACAGCCCCAGGGGGAGACGGGGCTCCCGGGACCGCAAGTCCTCCTCGCCGCCCTGGTCGGGGTCTCCTCCTCCCTGGGAGGCTCTGGAAGACGAGCCTTCACCATGGCATGCCTGGAGAGCGACGCCGGACCCCATTGCCAGAGGGACCCCAGTCGGGGGTCCTACACCAGGTCCTGTGCCGGGTCCTGCCGCCCGGGAGCCTCCGGTTCGGGGTTCGGCGGTGGGTCTCGCGACCGAGGAGACCCCAGCCCCATGTCCCACTCCTGAGCCATCGCCTCTACCCTCCCTCCCCCCCAGCTCCAGCCCTCCTCGTCCCCCTCGTCGACCCCCTCCCCCCGGCCCAGTTCTCACGGGTCCCCATTCCTCGACCCCCCGTCCCCCAGCCCCTCTTCGCCGGCGCTGCGTCCCAGCCTCCCACCCTGCCCGTTCCTGGGGGGTCTGGCTGGCCGCCTGGGAGTCGTCCATCGAGGGGAGGGTACTACAACCCTCCTCCCGGTTCGGCTGGTCCAGGATTCTGACCTTCACAACTCCCCTTCAGACTCCCCTTTAATAACAATACACCACTGCACACTACAACACTGCCACCTGGTAGACTGATCCAGATGTGGCAGATCTGGCATCAGCTCACTCACCTGGTGAACATTATTTGCCTCCACTTATGTTTTGTATATTCGTTGTCTTTGTTGTCTGTATTATTTCCACTGTGTTAGACTTGTGTCCCTACTGTCTGTGTTTTGTAAATGTGTTTTAGTCTTGTATGTCTCAGTTTGTACATTCACTATAGTTATTCCCCTGTGTGTTCAGTCTTCTGTTAGTTCTGTCTACCACACCTGTGTCCTGTTTGCAATCACCCTCTGTCTCTAATTAGTGTTTGTATTTAGGTGTTGTGGGCCCAGCATACATTTGCTGGGTCATTGTTTCATGTTACCGGTGTGTACGTGTGTCAGTCGTGTTCCTTTGTTTTCTGTTGTCGTATATTTATCTAAATAAAACCTGTAAATTAAACAATAGAAATTATGCACATATATGAAATAGAAAAGAACTAGGTTATTTTCTCTTAGAAAATTAGAGACTCACAGCCATGCCAAATCACCTGTTAGGTTAACCATACATTTGAGTCAACAAGAAGGCTGTTAACTGGCCTCAGTCTAAATGGTGAAAGATGGCCAAAAGCTACCTTGAGATGTACGGAGGGGAAACACTGAATACAGGTCAGGGAAGGACAAATGTGGATAGCCTTCAAATAAGCTGAGACCAGCAGAAAAACGTGTTTGTGTAAGGTTTAGAAGAGATTTTATGACTACACAGTCCCACAGTTCAAAGGAAGGGTGATCGTTTCATACAGATGTACTGAGACCACAGGATGAAACCTCTTTCCCCACACAACAAAGTGGGATGGAGGGCCCAATACTTAACTTTAAGTCAGGCCTGAAGGCCAGCACCAGAATTCTGTTTACTTTAGCTAAGCAGTCCAAACAGCCCATTATTTCAATCGAGATGAGGGTCGCATTCAGGGACACTTGGGTAGATCATTCTAAGAGAAGACTAGTTCCTGTCCCCTCTGTAAGGTCACCTTGTAACGCTCTTCCGCAAGACCCAAATGACTCACTTAGAGGGGAGACCTTCTAGCCAATAGAAAAGCAGGCTCTCTGGGGTGACGGCACTAGATGGGGCCAGGGTGGGGGGGGATTCTCTCTTCTCTATAAAACCTACAGGTTGAATGATGGAGGAAAAACAGAGACACGGAGACACCGAGACGCAGAGAGACACACCAGAAAGGACCTGGAGAGACACACAGAACTCGAGAGCCGAGCAAGACACTCAGAGGACACCCCCCCGGTGACGGGAGAGAGGAGACGGAGAAGGATCCCTGGAGAGCCGAGCCTGAGACACAGCGAGAAGGATCCTGAGAGCATGGAGACACAGAGCCATGAACACAGACAATGACAGAGATCGCCTAGCAGCTGGAGCGCTGAAAACCTCCACCGACAGAGGGAGACTCGCCAAGCCGGCTACGGGAGAGCCGATGACACAGAGAGCCATTGAGACCAGATGGCCGAGCCGAGGTTCATAGCAGACTCCGCCGATACGAAATCAAGCACTCCCTGCCTGAGCGGCGAGGAGACCAGGTTGCCTTGACAACCAGACCAGCGAACCACGAGAGAGAAGGCGCGTGTTGGCCTGGAAACCAAGACAACAACCAGAGAACCGCACCGGAAGAAGAAAACTCTGATCACCCTAGCTGATCCGAGCATGGACAACAGCCACATGAAAGAGACGATTAGATTGAATGAAAGAGACGATGTACTTGTTTTAATTCCTAAGCTGTGGTATTAATAAACACCGCAGTTGTTTTTGACCACGTTGTCAGCTCCTCTCCTTACTTGAACCGAACATCTGAGAACTACCTAACCAATGCAGGAGAAGGGTGATATAGAAAACTATACGATCATTGAACTTAGATATAGAGATAAATGAAGAAAAGAGAGATACTTCACTGTCTTTGAGTAAACCTTGTTTATCATCACAATGCCGTCTCCTGCCTGCTCAATTCAAGCTCTTGTGATCGTGCTTCATCTGCAACTGGGTTCCATTCATCATGCCACCAAAGCACACTTGTAACAATAACATATATGACATACAGATAGACAGTACTGCTACATCTTGTTTAAGAAGCACAGTGAAGTAACCTAGTAAAATTTTCAATCAATCAATCAATCCAACCGGTTGTTATTTGATTGATTGATTGATTGATTGATTGATTGATTGATTGATTGATTGATTGATTGATTGATTGATTGATTGATTGAACATTTTATTACCAGATTGCAGAATGGGTACAATACAGTACGGCTCAATACACACAATTGTTAAGGGGATGCAGACCAGAGAAAGACTTTCGTCTTGTTTACATCAGGGTCCCCCATTTTCAATTCATCATAACATGACATACATGACATACAGATAGACAGTACTGCTACATCTATACATTTATGACATACCAGATTTACAAATACAGTACTGTTTGTGATACAAGAAGAGTCTAAAAAAGAGAGTATATACATTTGACGAAGAAACTGTACATTGGAGGAGGTTGGTAGGTAGGAGATTAGTAGGTGGGGTGGAGGGGGGGGGGTATTTCGTATAACACACTCCATGTGACCCCAGAACCTCAATGTAAATAAACCATAATCACCCTACAAAAACAGTACTGTATTTGTAAATCTGGTATGTCATAAATGTATAGATGTAGTAGTACTGTCTATCTGGGGTTAACATGGTTTGTGGAGCTCCCTCTGGTGTCTACTAGTGGATCTAGTAACTATTGGATCTACTTTCTCTGTGGATGGTTTTGTGAATAAATCTCCATTATGCTTCAATTACTGTGTGTTTATTCTATAGCAATAAGGTTGGGTGAATTCGGCCATTGTATAAAAGACATTACACCACTTGTAGTCGTGTGTTATAGGAATTAGATCATGCCTAGGGGGGTCTAACGACCCTCCGCTGCGCGTTGGGCCTAACAACCACCCCTAGGCATGATCTAATTCCTATAACACACTCCTGCGCGTGATGTAATGCTTAAGTATATTTGGTCTGGCTCACCAATGTGACTTTATGGTACAAACAAATCAGCATCGACATGCTTGGCCATAAGTTGAACCTAAAAGGTTCTTAACAGGTGGGCAGAAAAGTGGCAATTCTTTTTTTTTACTTGAACTTAAGGACTGCATACTTTTATTGCAAACCTTAGCTTTATACTTTATACGTATAGCAGATGCATGAGCCTGGTCTCTTTTGAAAGATAACATTCTGAAGTTACTTACTTAGTTAGTACTTTTAGTGCTAATGAAATAGAGCAGGGAGGGGCAACTGGCGGCCCGCGGGCCGCATGCGGCCCTTACCGACGTTCCATGCGGCCCCAGGCCAACATTAAAAAAAAAAAAAAAAAAAAAAAAAAAAATTATAATATTATTTTTTTTTTTTTTTTTATTGTATTCGACTAAGAAGAGTTGGCAGTCAACTATGACTCCTTTCGATCGATTAGTCGACTATTTGACTAATAGGGGTCAGCCCTAGTGTGCACATATTCAACGCTGTTGAAAGTGCCGTGCAGCAATATGGGGGTTTTGATAAACTGTCGGCTGTTGTTACCGATGGATTCGCCGGGCTTCTAAGGCAGAGTGGCGTTGAGTGTCCAATGCTGCACTGCATTATACATCAGGTAAGTTCGCTAACATAATTTCCATCTATTGTGCGTCACTATAATGACCATGCGAGTCGAGTGTAGTCAAATTATATGCGAGAGTCGTTAAATCGTTTTTCTTTTTTTTTATCTGATATAGGAGGCTCTCTGTGCCAAGAAGCTTGAATACAGCCATGTTATGGATTTGGTTACCAAGGTTACCAATCTAATTCGTGGAGGCAACAGGTCACTAAACCATAGAAAGTTTGTCTCCTTTTTGGAAGAGATGGACACTGATTATGGCGACTTGCAGCTACACACAGAAATCCGATGGCTGAGCCGTCGGAAAGTACAGGAGCGACATTGAAACACTGCAAATGCAATTCAATGATCGGTTTGAAGATTTCAACGGCATGCAGTCACGGATAGCGCTGTTTGCCGGCCCCCTCACCGCTACGGTGTCAGAGCAGCCCCCACCGTTGCAGCTTGAACTGTGCGAGCTACAGTCAGATCCTTTTTTTCAAGCAAAGAGAAATGAGAGGGGAATTTCGTTTTGGAAACTGCTACCTGAGCCCCGCTTCCCACTCCTCAGGGACTTTGCCCTCTCTATGGCCAGTATGTTTGGGAGCACATACATACGTGAGAGCAATTTCTCAAACATGAAGCACATCAAGTCAAAGGAGAGAAACAGGCTGTCGGATGAAACATTATTTCATCTGATACAGATTGCATGCACAAACATTGAAGTTGACATTCCTGCTATTGTGCGCCAAATGGAGAGACCACAAGTGTCTCATTAAAGACAGGGGGGGGAGGAGATGATGAAGAGGTGTAGAGGGGGGGAAGGAGATGATGAAGAGGTGTAGAGAGGGGGGGGGGAGATGATGAAGAGGTGTAGAGAGGGGGGGGGGATGATGGAGAGGTGTAGAGAGGGGACCATTATTATTATTATTATTATAACCATTATTGACCCACTGTGGGGCGAGGGTGAATGTCATGCCAGTTTGATTAAGGGTCAATGGGAGGCATGTAGTATTGCACTTTACTTTACTTGCACTTTACTTGTTTACTTTTGTAGTGTTCAGATAACACTAATAACACAAACACAAAGCAGCATTTCTGCTGCATTTCACTACAACAGTAAATCAAAAGTGCAATAATAAATGATTTTGTTAAATGTATAAACTTGTATCCTGCTACTAAACAAAACATTCCTGAGTGCTTCATATCCATAACATGCATTTCAGTGTTATAATGTTTTGTTTAGTAGCAGGATAAAAGTTTATACATTTAACAAAATCATTTATTATTGCACTTTTGATTTACTGTTGTAGTGAAATGCAGCAGGAATGCTGCTTTGTGTTTGTTGAGCAGTGGGCTTTAAGTTCATACATTTATTTTATTATAAGCCTTAATTATTTATAATTGATCATTTTTGTATATATTTGGGGTTACAGCAATACTTTTAAATTCAGCTGTTTATAAATTCATAAAGTTGAAATTGCATTACTAAATGCATTTGAAATGGAATAAAAACAAAGTTACAACAAATTATAATTGTTTATATACCTTATTTATCACATCTGTGACTATTATGGGCTATTTGAGTGATGGGGTACTACTGGCGGGACTGCCGATAAACAATGCGGCCCCCCAGATTGATTGTGGACATTTTGTGGCCCTCACCATATACAAAGTTGCCCACCCCTGAAATAGAGTATCAATCATAGTTAAGAGTGTAATCTACATTCTATTCTAATATCTCAATTATTTCAAATTAGTTGTATAACTATATTTAAAATATACCATTATTATAATATCGTTCAAAAAGTTCAAGTTCAAATCATCATGTTGGGTGGTCAGGTGGCGTAGCGGAGATTGTGCTCGTCACCAATGCAAGAGGCTGCGGTCTCGACTCCCGGAGAGTCAGCATTGCCTTGGCTCGGGCTGATCGCTATACTAACTCGTTTGGCTGAGTTAGGGGGAGGGGAGCCGTGGGTGGGTCCTGGGCGTTGTGGACAGCGACCCCTACAGTTCGGTCGGGGCGCCTGCTCAGCGAAGGTAGGATCTGGTGAGAGGGAGTGCGGCATCCCACACGTTACAATCTCCCAGTGAGAATCTGCGCGGCCAGGCTGGCTGCCGGCTGGCTGCACATGCGTCGGAGGAAAGCATGTGACAGTCTCCGGCCTCTCGGACCAACAGTAGGGGAAAGTGCGCAACAACCAGGAAGGGGGTTGGGAATTGACATAACGACTAACAGTGGGATGGGAGAAAAAATCGGAAAAAGAAGGAGAAAAAAAAAAAAAAAAAAAAAAAAAAAATCATCATGTTACATATTACATAACATGTAGTGCATTTATCAAAATGTCTTACCATAATACATTTAATCAGTATTGCTGCAATATCAAAAAAGTTAAAAATACTGTGCAGGATACACATGCTTATCTCCTTATACCATAGGCCTATATATGGGTGATTGCACTAAACATTAGCATTAGCCTAATTATTTATTTGGCACAAGGACAAAGTGCAATAAACAATAAACAACAACTAAATTTACCATCAAAACAAAGAGTTAGACTCACAAAAAAACTTTAGCTTAGGTGATTCCCATTATACAGTAACTGTTAGCATTGTGGCTAGCGTACTAGCTGGCTAGCTAATAGGGACTGGTTTCACATCAAGGGCTAACTCACCAGAACAACGGAACGGAAGCTGGGCTCTGCATCAATTCATCAATTTATGAGTTAGCCAATTTTAATTACTTTGAGTTTGTTTTATCAATGTGTTTAGGACATATTCTTACCAACTGACAATAAGCTCTGGCCATGCTCAGTGTAGGCTTCAATCTGGCTAACTGGAAACAATACTTAAAAAATTATGTTCTAAACTGTTCATTGCTCATTGTTGCGGAACTCCCTGAATTTCCCCAAGGGGATCAATAAAGGAATATCTTATTTTATGTAATCTTAACTCCCTCTTGTGGTCAATGCCCAAACACACACATTACTGGGTCAGATATGAATGACAATGCAATCAGCTGTAGTGATAACCTAAATCACTGCTCATTACATTTACTCTATTACTTTATTACTCTTGCTCAATAGCATTATATTGACTCACGTTTCTTAAACATTATCTCCAATTCTATTCTCAAATGACACACTTCTCTTGTTAGGATGATTGCTTAGGTAAGTGTGCACTTCCACACCTTCATCTGTGACCAGAGACCCAAGTCCAGCACCAGTCCAACTCAACCCTATGTACTCGATATTATAATGTACTGCTTTTTGACCAGGACTCTAAACTGCTCAGGACCTTGTACTTACTTACTTAGGCCCATCGCTCCCAATGGAGCATAGGCCATCTACGACTTTTCTCCATCCAACACGGCTTTGGGCTGTCCTTTCTGCCTCCCCCCAGGTAGTTCCTTGTCTCTTGAGCTCCGCCTCAGTGTCCCGCCTCCAGGTGTTCTTAGGCCGCCCTCTCTTCCGCTTCCCTTGGGGATTCCAAGTCAGGGCCTGGCGTGTAGTACTGGTAGCCGGTTTCCTCAAAGTGTGGCCTATCCATCCCCACTTTCGTCTCAGGATCTGCTTCTCCACTGGTTCCTGTCTTCCTTTCAGCCATAGTTCCTCATTCTTGATTTTGTTTGGCCACCGGATCCCAAAGATGCGTTTCAGACAGCTGTTTATAAAGGTCTGTATCTTCTGCAATGTTCTTTTCGTCATTCTCCAAGTCTCTGAACCGTAGAGAAGGACCTTGTACACTATATTATATTATGACCACTATAGCCACAGGTCCTAGAACACAATCTATTTTATGTTGGTTTCAACTGGAGAGTAGAGCTTATTGGTAAACGCCACTCAAAAGAGTGAAGTGAGAGACAGCTTTGGGATTTCTGGGGGGAGCTGCTCCATTGATTTACATTAGATAGATTAGATTCAAAACAAATGCCAGGAAGACGTGCGAGTGCCCATGGCCCGTAAACATCTACGTCTGTTTCTTGTTTTTTTAATACAAATAATGAATGAAGCTAGAAGGAGGAGAATCAATCAATCAATCAATCAATCAATCAATCAATCAATCAATCAATCAGATGTATTTATATAGCACGTTTTACATGACACAAGCCAAACAAAGTGCTTTACAAAGATAGGTAGGGGAACAGACATGTCATACAACATGGAACAGACAACACAATTGCACATCAGTACAATAGCTCAGGCAAGGTACAGGTCAGGATCAAGGAAACACTGGAGAATAAAGCCTAAATCATAAATAGAATCAAAAGTCTAATAGTTGTGTCCTATACTACACTATGTTACACAACTACCCTTCACTACAACACTAAAATAATATTAGTTGGAGGTGTGATACACAGAGAGACTTCACCACCTATCACTTCTGTTAGGAGAGCACACTGTCAATAACACAGGATTGTGAGCTATTACCAGAACGAAGATAGACCCCTGTTTTAAAACTTTCATAGACCTTCGTAGTTGATTCGAACTGAAGGATTATTCATTAATATTATGCATTTACAGATCCTGATATTAGCTCCTCTGGTCAGCAAACCGTTGTCTCATCATTCCCTTGGTATGTGGGCCTGTGACCCCTAGCAACAAGACGTCACTGCCTCACTGGCCTTCCAGCCACAAATAGATCTTGACCACCAGCCGGCCCACAATCCCACTATCCAACCCCCCTTTTTTTTCTCTCTCTCTCTCTCTCTCTCTCTCTCTCTCTCTCTCTCTCTCTCTCTCTCTCTCTCTCTCTCTCTCTCTCTCTCTCTCTCTCTCTCTCTTCTCTCTCTCTCTCTCTCTCTCTCTCTCTCTCCCTAACGATCCTATCGACCTGTCTGTGCTGGCTCCTTCGGCCAGGCCAAAACCGGTCACTGAAGGCTCTCTAGACCCACACGTGCACAAGTGTCATATATAGCTCACATAATCCAGACATATGACCATATTTAGAGGCAAGCCTGTCGGCCATCAGTCATCAACCAGTCAGTCATCCTCTCTAAAAATGGGATCCCAAACGTATATAGGCTAACCTTGTCTGTTTCTGTTGATCGCCACCTTGGTCGCGGGTGGTGCACTCTCCTGCGTGAGGCTCCACGCGGGCTGGGTCCAGGCCTGTATTGTCTCTCTCTACATGTGCTCAGAAGTAAACCATCGTTGGCTATTACCAACTTGAATTCCACCTTTGACTCCTGTCTCTCAACATCTCTGTTCAGCTGTCGCGGACAGTCAACAAAGAATTCTACTAATCAAATAGAACGCTGCATCTTGTAACCGTGCAGTGACGACCCAGAGAGAGCCGCGTTACCGGCTCACACAGTACAACACGGAGATCAAATCAAAGACCTCCGTGGCCTTAAAATAGTCCTGAGATGATTTTGATCTCCGCCGCCGGTCCTATACCTATAGGCTCCGGTGTACAGTAATGTGAAACGGTAGTACAGTAGTCACAGCCGGCTGCGGCCCACTCACCTCACGTCCATCCCCCCACCATGACATTTCCTCTCGGAGAGGAGCGCACAGTGCAATCAGCTTTATCCATTATGTATCTCTACCAGATAGCGAGAGCAACTTGACCAATTACAGACACAATGATAGAACCCTGCAGCTCGTCGTTCTCTCTCTCTCTCTCTCTCTCTCTCCGCCAACCCCCCCCCCCCCCCCCCCCCCTCCCTGTGTTTTCACCGGTGCTGTCACCGCAACCTCCATACCGAACGCACAGTCAGGACCGGTTGCCGGGTCACCCAGGGTGGGCAATGTGAGTACATAATACAGCTTGGGAACATTTGGCCTTTGCAAATTGTATGAAATGCATAGTGGCTAATTGGGACGCTCTGGCATTTGTGGAGTTCGTCGGGTCATCTTTTATGTGACGGCCATTATCACTAAAGTGATAAGAGTGAGAGGCCCACTCGACTCCCCTTCAGTTCCCTTCGCTCTACCTAGACTGGGACTGGGTCAAACGGAGGAGGACACCATCACCCCCGTGGGCTGGCAGAGATCAATGGAATAAAGCTATTTTCTTTCTTTTTTTGGTCCGGGAGAGAGGTTTTCACTGCAGGTGCCGTAGATGAGAAATGATCCTGTTTTTACATGTAGTTATGAAGTGGACAGTTATATACCGGCAGGCCTACGGTTTGACTATCAGACTATAGTGTTCAGAGTCAATCAAACTATTCTCTTTATATATACATTTATATTTCACATTGCATATTTAAATGTATGAAATGATATCTCCCTATGATGCATGTGATAACCAGACATACGGTAGATATTTAAGCATTACATCACGCGCAGGAGTGGTTTGTGACCAATAAACCATGCCTAGGGGTGGTCGTTAGGCCCGAGGCGCAGCCGAGGGTCGTTAGACCCCCCTAGGCATGGTTTATTGGTCACAAATCACGACTGCAAGTGATGTAAAGCTTTTATACAACTGCCAGATTCATCCAACCTTATTTCTATACAATAAACACACATTAATCGAAGATTTATTGAAAAAACCATCCGCCAGAAAAAGTAGTTCCCACAACTACAAAAAAGACAAGTTGCCTCCATGTGGAAGCAGCTTGAAGTGCATCCAACCAAACTAACACATCCAACTGTGTATTATTGGAATGATTGAGAGAAGTTGCCTCATGTGGAAGCAGCTTGAAGTGCATCCAACCAACTAACACATCCAACTGTGTATTATTGGAATGATTGATTGAAATACCAGATGCAGAATGGGTACAATACAGTACGGCTCAATACACACAATTGTTAAGGGAATGCAGACCTACTTTCCATAGAACTTCATTCTAGATGCTTCTATATAAAGTAGGTAAACAAATTAAAAAGTCTTCTTTGCCCTATAGGAAAAAAACGTTTTCTTCGCCCTATTCTTTTATTTATTTTTTTAAACCTACTGTAGAGGGCCTAAACTTAACCAGTTGGAAACCAAGCGTACAGTAATAAAATTAGCAATCAATCAATCAATCAACTCAATAGGCCATGCTCACTTAGAACAGCGCAGCACCCAGCTCTCTGACTATCCCCCGCGTTGCAGGCAGAGTGTGTGTGTGTGTGTGCGTGCGTGTGCGTGCGTGTGTGTGTGTGCGTGTGTGTGTGTGTGTGTGTGTGTGTATGTGTGTGGGGGGGGGGGTGTGTGGCGGTGGGTGGAGACTAGAGCGAGCGCTGACAGTCGAAAGGAAAAAGAAATTGAAAAAAAAATCGCAAATTAATCCATCAATCAATCCGCGATTTTTCTTTTGTTACAGAATGATTCAAGACCCATCAATTACATCATCCAACATTGTTTAAACGACTAAGACATTCGCTGTGACAGAATCGCTTGATATTTAGTCGTTTAGTCCCATTAACATATCCATTTGTAAAGATTATTGGCCACCTTCTTGTGATCCGGCGGAGTGATGTGATGTGGGTCGGTTGTGGGCGGGTCCTGGGCCAGCAGCGTGGATTGTTGCCAATAAAGACGTGTTAATGGCCAATCAGAATCGAGAAATTTGCATGCCGTTGTATAAACAGTATTAATCCAACCTATGCATGCACTAAAAACATTTTAAATATATACATATCTTTAAAGAAGGAAAGACTTAGGCAAGCCTAGTGGACCCAGATACATGCCAGTGAGGATAAATGACTCCAGTGCTCAGTGAGTGTAGCGTCAGCTAATGTCAGAAATGTATACTATTCCTATCTGATCCAAAGTATCCAAAATTGGCATTTTGTTCACGTGGTCCACTATTATATATTATAAAATGTATTGCATTTTAATCACTTGTACACTGTATATTGATAATGCACTTTTAATCGAATCTATTATACGGATGATGCTGTTTTGGGGAGTTTGTGCGGCTTCCCTCTGTGCGGTCTGATACTGACCACTGACGCCTGTGTGTTTCCACAGTGGGGAGTCGGTCAGGTTAAGCGGTATTGGTTCGCTTTGGGCCGACACTCCAGGTCTGGTCAATAACCCCCATTACCGCCAGAACGTAGTGATATTAACCCTTTCACTACCACACTACAGAAGGTTAATTAACCTTTCACTACCACACTACAAAGGGTTAAGTTGTAGAAGTCAGTATCTGAGCAGAATTGTCACATTTTGACCACTATAGCCACAGGTCCTAGAACACAATCTATTTTTATGTTGGTTTCAACTGGAGAGTAGAGCTTATTAGAGGGATTTTAATACTTTTTCCATGAGATTGTGGGATAACCTGACTCAATATACTACTAAAACTGTAAATGACACATAACATTTTCTCTCTGGAAATGTTGATAGCCAGACACCTCGTTCATTATTCGTGATTATTCATCCACTTGAAAGTTGCCAGTTGGATAGTCTAGAAGAGGATGCCTGGATAACAATCCCTATGCTCATCACATAAAGCATAACAAGCCTTATGCTGTTCTAAATCCCCCCTCTCCGACTGCAAACTTCTGCCATTCCACAGACACCTCCCAGCCCACTGTGGAGAAGGAATGTGCTAAATCCTCCTCAGGCGGGGGAGTCAGCCAGGCAGCCATCAGCAGGCTCCCATCTCACACAGACTGATAAATCTCTCCCAGTGTATCTGCACCCCTACATTAAGTAAAGGTAGCACCATCTGCTCCCTATTAATACCCGGCAGGCGACTTATCACCCCAACCCGTCTGACCCTGTGGGCCTCCTCTCCTCTCCTCTCCTCTCCTCTCCTCTCCTCTCCTCTCCTCTCCTCTCCTCTCCTCTCCTCTCCTCTC